>NC_069005.1:9064554-9068613 GCF_001194135.2 Octopus bimaculoides | reverse complement strand
GAGGAGGAGGAGGAGGAGGAGGAGGAGGTGGAGGAGGAAAATTGCAAAATTATGATGACCATGTGTGGATCATGAAGCTGATGATGACAATGATAGTGATGATGAGTACAATGATGTAATGATGATGATGATGATGATAATGATCATGACCATGATGACAATCACAGTGATGTGACAATGCTGACGATGATGACTAACAATAAACACCTTTAAGACAGGGGGATAATGTCTGTGGATAACTTGCTTCTGTCTTGTTATTGTAGTACATGTGAACGTGTGTGTGCATGTGTGTGTATGGGTACATGTGTGTGTGTGTGTGTGTGTGTGTGTTCCAATGATTGAATGAGATAATCAATATTTTGTCTTGTATTGAAAGTTTCAGGGTTAATCGGTATTTTTCCTCAGATCTTTGGTCTTAAATTTTATTTATACACAGTTCCCTATGTGCCTAAAATATTTATACCTTTCCATTTTTTCATCTTCCATTACATATTCTTTCTTTTTTTTTTTTTGAAAAAATATTTTCATCATTTTTTAAAAAATATTTATGTATTTTAAAATCATTTTCGAAAAAAAAAAAAAAAATCTACGTTTTTATTGAACTTTTTATATTGTTTTAAATAGTTTTTTTTCGCTCTGCCTTAATTTCTATTTATTTATTCCATTTTATTTTTTACACTTCCAACTCAAATATTTTTTATAATTTTTTTTTAAATTTTAATTTCCATTGCACTTTTATCCTGTATGCTTCTTCTTTTTGTTGTTGTTGTTGTCTTTGTCATCTCTTATTTCTTTTTTCTTCTTTCATCTTCTGCACCGAATTGCATGGTTGCATAGATTTTCATAAACAGACATCAGTAATTCACTCGTTTCTTTCTTTATTTATTTATTTTAAATGTGTCTGCTTCTTCATAAATTTGTTGTCAATTAATTAAATCTGCCATGGATATTCACTCATTACCTTCTCATAATCTCTCTCGGAAGAGAAAACGACATTTGTTATTACAAACACCTGATGATGATGATGGCTTTAAAAGATTTTTCTGGATATTTTTTAAAACTTCCTCTTGTCAAAACACAAACCTCTGCTCTATTAACTGCACTGAATTTTTTATTTATTTTTCTTGTGTTTTTAGGAATCGTTAAAGGTGAGGATTAATGCTTCATAGTATTTGTTCCAGCTTTTTAAGGTGGCAAAATGATTAGCGACCATTTTGCCTTCGTCCCTTTTGGGGTCAATATAACAAAACAAGTACCAGTGAAACACTGGGATCAATGTAATCAACTTACTCCCTAACTCAGAATTGCTGGCCTTGTGCCAAACTTTGAATTCAGTAATTTTTTTCCAGCTCTGAATTCCATTCACACTAAGGTCAAATTTATCTTTTATCCCTTTGATTGGGGGTCAATAAAATAAAGTAGCAGTCTAGTTTAAGGCATTTTCTTGGACCCTTTCTTCAAAAATTGCTGCCCTTGCCCCTAAACATACTGATTGAAGTAAAATGGGTCTGTTTGAAATATATGAAATTCTTACATTCTCTCAATTTCCTGTGAAGGTGGTAGACTGGGCAGAGTAGTTAGAGCATCAGACAAAACGCTTTGTAGAATTTCTTCCATATAGTTTACATTCTGAGTTCAAATCCCACCAAGGTCGACTTTTCCCTTCAATGCCTTAGGGGTCAATAAAATAAAATATCAGTCTAGTATTTGGGCTGATGTCATCAGCCAGCCCTTTTTCTTTAAAATTACCGACCTAGTCTGAAACCATTATTATTATTATTATTATCATTAGAACTGGTACGTACTTTATCGACCCTGAAAGGATGAAAGGCAAAGTTGAGCTTGACAGAATTTGAACTCAGGATGTAAAGGCAGACGAAATGCCGCTGAACATTTTGCCTGGTGCTGTAACCATTCTACCAGCTCATCATCATCTCTGACTAAATAATTAACAAATAAATACATAAACAGATTATCATAAATGATAGAATACATTATGATAAACTTCATTTATTACCATTATCATAATTATCACTAGGACCACTTCGATATCCACCACCACCAACAATAACATTGCCATCACCAATACCATTCATATTTACTACTACTACTACTACTACTACTACTACTACTACTACTACTACCATCACAACCTCTGCTACCACTACTATGACCATCACCACTACCACCACTATCATCAACACCACTATCATCATCACCACTACCATCAACACCAGCACCACCACTATCGCCACTCACACCATCACCAGCATCAACTCTACTACCATCACCATCACCACTACCACCAACAACACCATCTTCACAACTATAGCCATGATCACCACCACCACCACCCATGTTGTTATCTATCATGCAACACTGACCAGATTTAATGAAATGGTGATTGGTGCTAATGAGTCAATTAATGCTGTTATTATTTTTATTTGTTGTTGTTGTTGTTATTAGTTAACCCTGCCTAGCTGATCCCTGATCCAGTTGACATCTCACCAAAAGATTAACCAGCTGCATTAATCTCCTCAGACACTGTATATATATATCATCATCATCATCATCGTTTAATGTCCATCTTCCATGCATGCATGGGTAGAATGGTTGACAGGAGCCATCCAGGTAGAAGACTACCCCAGGCTACTGTATCTGTTTCAGCAGGGTTTTTACAGCTGGAAGCCCTTCCTAGCACCAGCCACTCCACAGAGTGGGCTCAGTGCTTTTTACATGGCACTAGCACAGGCGAGGTTACTTTTGGCATGATTTTTACAGCTGGATGCCCTTCCAAATGCCAACCACTTTATAGTCTAGACTGGATGCTTTTTACGTGGCACCAGCACTGACAGGGTCAATAAGTAACTCGCAAGACAAGGAGTTTTGAAAGGGGCAGCGACATTTGAGGAGGGGAGCTTTTGTCAGAGGATGAAAGGTTAGAGTTTAACAAAGCGACAGAAACATGCCTTGCTACAATGGACAGGGCATTGAAGGAGGTGATCCAAAGGTGACCCTTCCATTTCTGAGTGGTCGACATGTGATTTCATGAGGGATATGTGTGTTGCTCTTTCTAGCAGCCTGTTTGCCTTCATAGAAGTTCTTCTTCTGTTGGTTCGTGTGAGAGCGTGTAAGTTTGTGCATGAGTTTGTGCATGTGTGTATGCATGTTCCTGTTGTTATTATTATAGCTTAATTCCCAGTTCAGTTACAATTTGACTACTATGTTTAGCAGGTCAAACTATCCCATAAGAACGTGAACACAAGTGGCCTAGTAATTAGGGTGTTGCCGTTGTGATTGTAAGATTGTGGTTTCAGTTCCCAGATAGGGCAGTGCATCATGTTCTTGAGCTAAAATTCTTCATTTCGTTTTTCTCTTGTCCGTTTTGTTGCAATTCCAGCAATAGCAGAGGGATTAATCCTGCAACAGACCAACGTCCTGTTCGAGAGTATCATATACTCTCGGTCACACATGCATTATGGAAACTGGGTTAAGCTCCAGAGTTATGAGAACCAGGGCTCAAGGCAAACAGAAATACTTCTGCATAAGGACTACTTTGTTGTGCATGTCCGGTAAATTCACCTTCATCATTTCACCACAGGGAAAACTGACCATCATCAATTCACTGTCATCAGTTCATTGTCATCAATTCATCACAGGGAAAGCTCATTAATTCAGCATCATCAAGTCACTGCACCATCATTAATACACCATTATTTTTGGGGGGTTTTTTTCCAATAAAATAGTTTTTTTAACAAAGGCACAGGAGTGGCTGTGTGGTAAGTAGCTTGCTTACCAATCACATGGTTCCGGGTTCAATCCCACAGCGTGGCATCTTGGGTAAATGTCTTCTACTATAGCCTCGGGCCGACCAAAGTCTTGTGAGTGGATTTGGTAGACGGAAACTGAAAGAAGCCCGTCGTGTATATGTATATATATATGTGTGTGTGCATATGTTTGTGTGTCTGTGTTTGTCTTCTCAACATTGCTTGACAACCGATGCTGGTGTGTTCACGTCCCCATAACTTAGCGGTTTGGCAAAAGAGACCGATAGAATAA
>NC_069005.1:9061529-9064450 GCF_001194135.2 Octopus bimaculoides | reverse complement strand
TTAATGGTGAGATTCTATGGATATATTTTCTCAGTAAACTTTCTTCACAGTCAATCGATAGCAGTGAACATTCCCTGCAGTGGATTTACCTGGAATCCTTGTCATGTTTAGAGTGAAAGGCTTTGTGGTTGAGGTAGTAAGCTCGGAATCATTAAGGTTGTGAATTTGACACCCAGCAGCGCATTGCGTCCTTGAGCAAGACACTTTATTTCACATTGTTCCAGTCCATGCAGCTTGCAAAAAAAAAGTAGTACCTGTATTTCAAAGGGGCCAGCCTTGTTACATTCTATGTCATGCTGAATCTCCCAGAGAACTACGTTAAGGGTACATGTGTCTGTGGAGCACTCAGCCACTTGTATGTTAATTTAACAAGCAGGCTGCCCCATTGATCGGATCAAATGGAATATTGGTCATCGTAACCAATGGAGTACCTGTTATAGAGGTTAGATTTGTGGGCAGCCAGATAATTCAAAGTACACAATTTTGTGCATTTGTGCAATCAGAAGATTTCTCGAAACAAGTTAGACAAGTACATAAGCTTCCAATTACGGTGCTATCTACCAAACAAAATTCTAAGAAACAGATTAGGTTGGTACTTCTTGAAGAAATCCATGGAAGAAAGTTCATATACAGATCAAAAGCTTTTCTTACAGAATTTAAAATAGCCTTTTTGTTTTTGAAAAACAAAAAAACAGAAAATATATATAAAAATGTCTACACTTGCAATTGAAAATCTTGTTTGAACTTTCAAAGCCAGTCGTTGTTATACTTTTAACGAAATATGCGGCTCAGGTGTTTCAATTATCTTTGTAAAATAATTAAGAATTTGAAGAGATTTTATGAGTTAACTTAATTTTCACGACTAAGTTGGTGTTTTGAATGTAATTTGATCAAAATGTCTTACAGAAAAATTAAATGGGAAGTTTTAAATTTAAATACAAATATTTTAAAACAGACCCTCGTTTTATATTTTGGACCTAGGGATGTACCCTGCTATGATCTGGGCCAACCAATGCTTTGTGAGGGAATTTGATAAATGGAAACTATGTGGAAGTCCACTGTGTATATATGTGTATATATATACACACACACGTACACACAGACTGTATGGGGAAACAATACAGTTTATAACACTTATTCCATGTTCCTTATAATGTGCCATTTTGAAAATCAAACAATAAGGGAATCAGTTATGGGTATTTATTTTATAACATAAATAAATCTTCGCATATTATCTGTGCATTTTTCAGGCTCATTTATTTCTTCTATACTACAACATGCATGGGTTAGTAATAATAATATATATATATATTAGTAAGATCTAAGGAGCAAGGTGTAGGAAGATAGTGAGTTTCAAGCAGTCAGTAGAAGATATTTTTAAAAAAAACAGATCGAATCCCCTGCAAGTAAACACGGGATCTCCTAACAGCAACGTAAACTTCATGTAGTTAAGGTCTCCTAGGCCTGAAGAGTAGCTTGCAGTCTACCCCTTGTTTGGATAATGACTGCTTCTGAAGTTCCACTAGCTATGATTTTATTCCACTAGCCAGGATTTTATATACTCCATTCCATAATTTTAGGATATACATACATATATCATCATCATCATCATCGTTGTTTAACGTCCGCTTTCCAAGCTAGCATGGGTTGGACGATTTGACTGAGGACTGGTGAAACCAGATAGCTACACCAGGCTCCAATCTGATTTGGCAGAGTTTCTAAAGCTGGATGCCCTTCCTAACGCCAACCACTCAGAGAGTGTAGTGGGTGCTTTTACATGCCACCGGCACGAAGGCCACTCAGGCTGTACTGGCAACGGCCACACTCAAAATACTGTATTTTATGTGCCACCCGCACAAAAGCCAGTCCAGGGGCAACGATCTCGCTCGAAAGTCCTTACACATGCCGCAGGCACAAGTGCCAGAAAGGCAACGCTGGGCACAGGTGCCATCACGATTTCGCTTTCGCTTGCCCCAATAAGTCTACACAAGCTGAGTTTCGTGTCCAATGAAGGAGACGACGTTGGCATGGGTGCCAGTCGTCGAATTTAACTCGATTTCAATTTCACTTGCCTCAACTATATATACATAATGATATTGATATATATATATATATATATATTGATATTGTGTGTGTGTGTGTGTGCATGTGTATCTGTGATTGTGTTTGTCTCTTTCCTTCCACCAAATCTTGACAACCAGTGTTGGTTCATTTATGTCCCTCGTAACATGACAATTCAGCAAAAGTGGCCAACAGAATAAATGCCAAACTTTAAAAACAAGTAATCTAAGAACATCAGTCGATTTGCTCAACTAAAAGGGCAGTGCTCCAGCATGGCCACAGTCTTATGACTGAAACAAGTAAAAAAAAATATAAAAAAAGTTACAACTAAAAGTAAATATATGTTATTGGGTGTAATGGTTAATTGTCTTTGATGTTCTTTAATGTCGCAAGCAACTAGGATTTGATTCGGTAAGTGATTTTGTTGTTGTTGTTGGTGGTGGTGGTGGTGGTGGTGGTGGTGGTGGTGGTGGTGGTGGTAGTGCTCACAATGATAGTGCTGCTGACAGTGACAGTAGTGGTGGTGGTGGTGCTGGTGATAGTGATGCTGATGATGGTCATGGTGGTGGTGGCCGTAGTAATAGTAATGGTGGTGACAGTGGTGGTAGCAGCAGTGGTAATGGTGGTGATGGTGGTAGTAGAAGAGGTAACGGAGGTGGTGGGTGTGGGAGTGGTGACAGAAGTGGTGGTGGTGGTGGTGGTCATGTTGGTTGTAATGTCGGTGGTGGTGGTGGTTATGATAGTGGTGGAGATGGCTCTAATGATAGTAGTAATGGTGGAAGTAGTAACAGTAATGGCAGTAGTGGTGGTGGTGGTAGTAGTAGTAGTAGTAGTAATGGCTGTAACATTGCATCAATGCC
>NC_069005.1:9056671-9059171 GCF_001194135.2 Octopus bimaculoides | reverse complement strand
TTATTTCTAGCAGGTCAAGTATTCGTCGTCACCATTATTATTATTACCATCATCATCATCATCATCATCATCATATTCTTTTATTTGTTTCAGTCATTTGACTGCAGCCATGCTGGAGCACTGCATTTTTAGTCACTGTGTCTAAATGCAATGATAGCCAATGCGGCACATACCAATTAATTCATACCGGCCCATACATGAACACAAAAACAGGGAAAATATTCACAAACGCAGACATGAACTGCAAAAGCAGAAATTTAATATACTGCATCAAATGCCCAAATTGTGAAGAACTGTACGTTGGCCAGACAGGTAATGCATTATCAGAACGCTTGTGTGTGCATCGACAACAAATTAAAAATCCAGAAGTCCACCAAATACCATTGAGTAACCATCTGGAAACATGTGGTCGAAAAACTTTTATGATATTCTCATTTCATAAACTTTACAACCTGAATGAAATTGAGAGAAAACTGAGAGAAAAGGACTTCATTAAGAAATTCAAACCCAAGATTAATAAACAATGATTAAATTAATCTTATTTGGGGTTTAAAAATCTTAACCCTATAACTAAAACACAAAAAAATCTCTCAAAAGTACTGCTGTCATCATTTCTAAAAATAAACATTGAAAAATGGTTTGGCATCATTTCTAGAAATAGCCAAACAACTACTACTGCTGTCCACAGGAATGTGTATAAAGGAGAAAAGACGGCCAGTCAACTACAGTTGAAACATTCCTGTCACAACATGGGACCTTGAAGACTGTTAAAATGCAAGAAAGTATACTAGTCCTTTAATATTTAATATTCAATACTTCATTTATTCAATAAGACAATCAATAATTCATTTCATTTTACTATATATACTATATATTCCATATTCTATATCCCACATTAATTTTATGAGAATATAAATAAAACATAAAAAAACAGACAGAGTTGGAATTCTTTTGAATAATATATTCCTCTATACACTATCATACAAACCCCTTCATATATATATATATATATATATATATATATATGTATGTATGTATAACAAAACAGAAAATTGGAAATTTTTTAGTATAATCTATTCAACATTACACATGTTTCATTCACTAATAGGAATTACAATGTTTTACATGTTAGATAGACATGCAGGGAATCTCTTATTAGAAATTCTTCAGACACTGGAGAATTTCTCATAGGAAAACGAAATTTCCAATTTCCTGATTTGTTATAACAATAATTCTGCAAATGATATTTCCAGCAGTAATTGAGACAACATATTGGATTGTAATAATGGAATAAGCAAATGTGTGTCAAGAGGAAACTGCAGGGGTTTACCCTAACTACAAATATTGTATGTGTGTGTGTGTGTGTGTGGCATTAGGAAGGTCGTCCAGCCATAGAAACCATGCCAAAGGAGATGGATGTTATATGACGATGAAGATGATGTATGTATGTGTGTATGTATGTGTGTATGTATGTGTGTGTGTGTACACACACAAACACAAACACATAAACCCATACAATGGCTTATTTTAGTTTCCATCTACCAATCACCTCACAAGGCTTTGGTCAACCCAGATCTGTAGAAGAAGCTACCTGCTCAAAGTGTCATGCAGTGAGACTGAACCTGGATCCATGTGGCTCGGAAGCAAAATTCTTACCACACAGCCATGCCTCTACCCACATGCATTAATATAGTACCCCCCACGCGGTGTAGTGGTTGGGATTTCTGGGCGGGTTTTCACCCAAGCAACAAGGGTTCAATTCCTAGCATGGGGAAACATACGTTTTATAAATGCAAGCGCAGCTGTGTGGTTAAGAAGCTTATTATGCAACTAGGTAGTTTTTCAGTTCAATTCCTCTGTGCAACACCTTCAACTAGAGCCCAGAGCTGACCTATGTTATGTGAGAGAATTTGGTAGATGGAAACTGTGTAGAAGCCAGTCATCATGTTTGTTTTTGTTACCATCCCCAACATCTGTTCCCTATTCCCAGCAGCTTCTCACTGTTGACACCACAAAAGCTGAACAATATTATCAGTGAAGGCATGAAATTGTAAGGATCTTTTGGAAAGTAACCGAGAAGGAATAAGCAACGTCCTGTCTTCTGTATGAATTTTCCGTTTATTCCTTCGTTGTGTTTCCGTTTAAATTTTGGAACTTATTATTTAATTAGAAAATTACTATTTTCAAAACTCACAACGTGAGATATTCACAAATTCAGCAACAGTACTTTGTAGTAAAGATTGTTTGCCAACATAAAACGGCAGTCCTGGTATAGGACTAATGTTGCTGTAATTTAGCCTCCAAAATAATTAATATATAGGCGCAGGAGTGACTGTGTGGTAAATAGCTTGCTTACCGACCAAATGGTTCCGGGTTCATTCCCACTGCATGACATCTTGGGCAAGTGTCTTCTACTATAGCCTCGGGCCAACCAAAGTATTCTGAGTGGATTTAGTCGATGGAAACTGAAAGAAGCCCGTCGTATATATGTATATATATA
>NC_069005.1:9055346-9056574 GCF_001194135.2 Octopus bimaculoides | reverse complement strand
TATGTATGTGTGTGTATATATTTGTGTGTCTGTGTTTGTCCCCCCCAACATCGCTTGACAACAGATGCTGGTGTGTTTATGTCCTCGTAACATAGCAGTTCGGCAAAAGGAACCGATAGAATAAGTACTAGGCATCCAAAGAATAAGTCCTGGGGTTGATTTGTTCGACTAAAGGTGTTGCTCCAGCATGGCCGCAGTCAAAATGACTGAAACAAGTAAAAGAATAAAAGAGATATCTTGTGTATTGCAGAAGTATAACCAATTTATTGCACATACATTTAAACAGTAACATTTTATATGGATCTCCAAGGGTCCTATGGACTGTGGTTGAGGATCATTAGACTAAACCATTCAAGGCAGTTCCCCAGCATGGCCACAGTCCAGTGACTGAAACAAGTGAAAGATAAATGATAAAGAAAATAGCAGACAAGCAACAAGGGATGTAAGGGACAAAAGCCCTTTGTCAGGCTGTGCCTCGATCCAGTATGGCTGCAATCCAATGATCAGAGCTAGTAAAAGAATATGAAAATATAGGTGTTTTATGCACACATGCACACACACACACACACACATGCATACATACACACACACATACTTGCATACACACATACAAACTGAAGGTCAATGTTGAGTAATAATTGATGTGGTTTATTTGAAAGTCTTTTAACCACAATTATTACGGGGTGGGGGTGGTGCAGACAGCATCCACAACAACAACAACAACTTCGACGACAGCAATATCCTCAAGGAAAGGAAAACAACAACGGCAATCATAATCATCATCATTAGCAGCAGCAGCAGCAGCAGCAATATCAACAGCAGCAGCAACAACAACAACAACCACAGGAATGTGAAATCCCCACCCCCGGTGACATATTCCATTAAAATGTGGTCAATGTTGCATGATAGACGATAACAACATTGGTGGTAATGGTGGTGGTGGTAATGGTGGTGGTGGTAATGGTGGTGGTGGTGGTGGTGGTGGTAGCAGTCCAGGTGGGTAGAGATGAAGGTGATGGTGATGTTGTCGCTGCTGTTGTTGTTGGTGGTGGTGGTGGTGAAGGTGATATGGAGATGATGGAGGTGATGAGGGTAATAGCAAAGGTTATGGTGATAGTAGTGATGGTGGTAGTATTGGTGATGGTGGTGGTGGATGTGGTGGTGGTGTTGATATGGTGATGATGGAGGTGGTGATGATAATAGCAAAGGTTATGGTGATAGCAGTGGT
>NC_069005.1:9046108-9053462 GCF_001194135.2 Octopus bimaculoides | reverse complement strand
TATATATATATATATATATATATATAAAAATAAGCAACAAGGATATCCAGTACAATCGTTTCATGCAACTCCATTTAATTGAACAATGCAATCATTACATCAATTTAAAAATGCAGAGCAATCCTCAGCTGCACAAAGACACAGAATTTAATTAGATTAGAACAGATGGACACATTAGGATAATTATTATCTAAAATCTCCAAGACGAGTAACTTCTATGCTGAAGTGAAGACAACATGTTCTTTGTCTATCTCCGTAGCTTCAGCTTTCAGAATAGCTTCCATCAAGCAAGTTTCAATCCGAAGGGTTTCGTAAATCTGACGATACACCAGAAGACATTTGCTCAAGGTACCTTTACCACATTGGAACGGAACCTGAAAGCGCAAGGCTGAGAAATGAAATTCTTCATCGTGCTGCCTTGTCTACATCCATATAAAGATAGAAATCACATACATACACACAATGAATGTTCTACAAATATTCACAAATACAGACACGCACACAGATTTGAACACTTATATGCCCACACATTCACACACACACACACACACGCACATAAGCCTTATTGTTTTCACTGCTCACCCCGCCCCAACCTCGCTTCCTTGGGATAGCAAAACGCTAACAACAACAACAACAGCAGCAGCAACAAACACAACAAACATGAACCAGACTAAATTTCTCCAATTTATTTCATAAAATATAATGTCTAACCCTTCAATCAGAATAGACAGAAACGTTTGTGTGATGTGTAATCACCACCACCACCACCACCACCACCACCACCATCACCACCACCACCCTCACCACATCATTATCCTAACATCATCATCTTTATTACAAATGCTATTACTCTATCATCATATCCTTATCATGATCATCATCATCATCATCATCATCATCATTAATAGCAGTAGCAGCAGCAGCAGCAGACACTTGTCATTATCTTTCAACAACCATTTTCCCCATCACCATCATCATCATCATCATCATCACCAATATCCTCATCGCCCAAATCATCACTATCATCATCATCATCATCAACACCACCATCATCATCATTATAATCAGCCATTGAAAGTATTACTGCATAGTAAGAGGAGCCTGTATGTGGTAGTTTGATGAGCCAGCAATAGCAGCCAAATCCTTCCCAGATCAAACTCCTTACGGCTACCGTCATTAGAAAGTGGACCCGTTGGATGATGTGGCCGTGCATTCCCTTGCACATCGATGCAGATAAAAGACAGAGTAGTCATGGCTGGAAGGATGTCTTTCTGCAATAGGCCTGCTTGATCGAGGCTGACCTGGGGCTAAACAAGAATAACAACAACAACAACAACAACAACAACAACAACAACAACAACAGTAGCAGCAATAACCTCCAAAGTAAACATCGTTAGATTATAACATGCTAAATGATGCTTGGTCAACATTGTAATTGTGGAAACTCACTTCACAGAGGCGATAATACCTGGTTTCCTGAAGATCGTTAAGAATCAGACAAAACAGAGGTAGACTGATGGGTGGGTAGGTGGCGGGGGTGGTCTATAAATTTGGCTACATCATAGCTGAATCGAAACCCCCACCACCACCACCACCACCATCACTTGCTCCAGCCAACCCCCAAACTAGTTTGAAATCACAGTGTTTTATGGCTATTTTGTCTGTAATCTGGCGGTTCTCCTCACTCTACAGACTTTAATCCACCGTCTCTGGTTTGACACAACAATACATCTCGAAAGAATCACTCCGGTTTTCATCCCAAGTCTGGTTGTGGTAGCCAAAGTTCCAGTCAACTACTTAACAACATTGGTGGAGGGGGAGAGGTTATGGGCCCTCTCGGGTCATACAGAGGGTGCTTCTCAAATGGAGCCTTTAAACCTTCTACAACCCTAGTCACATATACCACCTGAGGTCCCAGAATATTCCCTGTATTCAGGCAAGCTAAATGGTAATAGATTAAGACTGCATCCCATAATCTCTGAATGATAGCTTTTAATCATTCTATAATTAACAGTCGCTGTTAATTATCAAATGAAGAGACCAAAGCAAAATGTAATGAAAATCTACACATGCATGACTAAGTGGTTATGGAGAATGTCTTCCAACTCTGTGGATCTTGGTTCAATTCAGTCTCATAATGTAAAATTTAGCAGATCAACCTGGGCCTTGTCAGTAAAATTTATTTGATGGAAACACTGTGCAACCCTTAGATTCATCATCATTGTCGTCATCATTATCATTTAACATCCACTGTCCATGCTGGCATGGGTTGTTTGGCATGGTTTCTACAGCTGGATGCCCTTCCTATCACCAACCACTCCAAAGGCGTAGCGGGTGCTTTTTACATGCCACCAGTACAGGTGCCATTGACATAACACTGGCACGGATGCCACTGATGTGACACCGGCACAGGTGCCATTGACATGATTGTCACTATTCTGTGGTCTGCCCATGGCTATAGTAAAAGGCACTTGCCCAAGATGCCATGCAGTGGAACTGAACCCGAAACCAATCGGTTGGGAAACAAACTTCTGAAACATATACACTGGCAAACATATATATATGTACACATATACACATACTCATCCTGATCAACTGTGTAATCAGGTTAATACCACCACACTTAATCTGGTCAGGCCTATTGCTGCTTTGAACAGAGTCCACAATGTTTCAAGCAATCACTGAAGGTCTCTCAATCAAACAATTCCATTGTCTAGTTTTCTCCTGTCCCTTTCGTTATTTTCTGTCCAAAACTGACCCCTCTCTTTTACCCTCTTTCTCCCCGCTATCACCCTCACACAACAATAAATCTCTTCTTTACCTTCTGCAATACTGAAGTCACCATGCTGTAACTTCTGCAAACACCTCGACTTACATCCTTACACTCGCTCTCTCTCTCTCTCTCTCTATCATTTTATCTCTCTCACTTTCTCTCTCTCTCTCACTTTATCTCTCTCTCTCTCTCTCACTTTATCTCTCTCTCTCTCTCTCACTTTATCTCTCTCTCTCTCACTTTCTCTCTCTCTCTCACTTTATCTCTCTCACTTTCTCTCTCTCTCTCTCTCTCTCTCTCTCACTTTCTCTCTCTCTCTCACTTATCTCTCTCTCTCTCTCTCTCTCATTTTATCTTTCTCATTTCTCTCACTCTCACACTCTCTCACTTTCTCTCACTTTCTTTCTCACTTTCTTTCTCACTTTCTCTCTCACAGATAAAAGACAGACTGGTCATGGTCTCACACTTTCTCTCCCTCTCTCACACTTTTGCTCTCTCTCCCTCTCTCTCTCTCTCTATCTATCTATCTTTCACCCCGACCCCTTATATTATTATCCTTTTTCTTTTTCAGTCATAGAGGCTTCTCCATTTTGCAAGTTCTCAGGAGAAATTCATAAGACTGTGGAACGAAAACTGGACCCCAGTAACACCGAGAAAAGCGGTTGGTTCAAACAGAGCAGAAGCATCGCAAGATTAAGATGCCTCTTTAGACTTATCCAAATCTTGACAAAAGAGGCACCACAATAAAACAAACAATAAAAGGCAAAAAAAAAAAGAAAAAAAAAGCATGCAGTGCCCAGCCATAGAAACACCATGCTAAAACTGTGACACTGCAGCAAGATATGGACATCGGGCACAAACAATTCAAATAATGCTTGGAAAGTGAAATATGGTGATGACAATGGTGGTGGTGATGACAATGATGATGTGGAGGAGGGGAGAACATGCATACAAATGTATATGAATGTATATATATACATATATATATATATATATATATATATGTGTATGTCTATCCAAGAGTCCATCTATCTACTTTCCTCTTATTCTCTCCGTAGCGAAATAAATAGACTAATAGATAACCACACAGATAAACATGATGATTGTAATATTGATAGTAATGATGATAATAATAATAATAATAATAATAAATAAAAAACACACATGTGCATACAAATACACCCAAACACAAATGCACAGTGCTATACACAAAGACACATACACGTGTGTGTTATATGTGTATGTGTGTGTGTGTATATATATATATATATATTATATATGTATGCATATATATGTATGTATATATATATATTATATATGTATATATAGAAATATATATATATATATATATATATATATATATATATATATATATATACACACGTGTATATGAATGGATACATATTGCATTTATGAATGCATGTATAAGCATTCGGCCTATTTCAAATAAATTTTCCGAATTTAAGCCATTTCTTTTTAATGTTCACAGAATAATGATAAATTATGAATACATATATAACACACACATACACACACACACACACACACACATATACATGCATACATACATAGCTCATACTCCACACACAAGCATATCCGTGTGTGCAGACATATGCATACCTATATATACATCACACTGCACATAATAAACACATAAAAACCATTAAAAACAAATCATAAATAATATAGATGAATGTATATAAACAACAACAGCAACAACAAAATACATATAAAACAAAAATAAAAGGAAATGAAAAAGAATACAATAGCAGCAAAAATAATAATAATAATAATGATACTTATAATAAATAATAATAATAATAATAATAATAAAGATGATGATGATGACTTTAATATTGATAGTAATGATGATGATGGTACTAATAATAATAATAAATAAAAAACACACATGTGCATACAAATACACACAGATTTGCACACACATGTGTGTGTTCACAAGCATGTGTTCATGCACACACACACACACACACATGAAACCAAATTTATTAAAAAGCATTTTCATCTCTGATTGGAAAATTTCAGAGAGGAAATAAAAGAAGACAAAAAAAAAAAAGCTAAACAAAAGCTAAAAGAAGAAAAAGCAAAGAAGAAGAAAAAGATTACAAATACAAAAAAAGCAACAAAAAAAAATGAAACAGAATAAAATAAAAAATAAAATAAAATAAAATAAAATAAAGTGAAATGAAATAAAATGGAATAGAAGATGAAACGCAAGAGCAAAGAAAGAATGGTAAATTGCAAAGTAATAATAAAAGTCTTGGAGAATATCTTCAGCTAAAGACATTAAATCTGACAATTTTAAAAGATGTAGATGTGTTTTTAATCCATTTAATTTAGTGGAAGTGTGAAAGTTGCTCGTTTTTCTCCTCTCTTTTCTTATTCTTCTCCCAATTAACAAACGACTGAGGCAGGTTTGATTAACTTTTCTAAGGGAAACTTGGTACATATTGATGGATGGCTGAGTGGAGACAGAGACAGACAGACAGACAGAGATAAGGACAGAGGGAGAGAGAGAGAGAGAGAGAGAGAGAGGAGGATAGAGAGACAGAAGTAAAAGAGATGGATGGACAAGTGGATGGAGAAATGAAGAAACAGATAGATAAGACGTTGAAGAGATGGAGCGATGAATATATATGGAGATATATCTAGCAAGCTAGCTATGTAGATAAATAGATAGATTGAGAGAGGAAGATATATATATATATATATATATATGTATTGCCATGATAGATCACTGACCACTACATTTATATTTTTTCTCCTTGTTGCTCTCCTTATTTCTTTCTGTGTTCCTTTCAGTTGAAGAGCGTAGGCTCGAAACGTCAAAGACTTTCTCTATTCCCGAGCGTTAAACTAATACATCCATTTGTTGTTTACACCACCTGTCTTCGTCTGTTGTTTTTTTCGTAAATTCTCCCATATATATAAATATTGGGTCATCCCATAAATAATGCAGTTTTTTCAATTCTTTGACCTAAAAGTCAGAGGCAGATGGGATAAACCACCTGCATCAACTTGCTATAAACACAGGTAGTAATTTTACCTTGCACTTATTCTTAGTGCAACTTTTGAAGAGTGCAGTTCGATTTTAACAGTTATTTTTTCAAAGCTATAATGGAAGTGACAAAGGAGCATATTCAGCATATTTTGTGTTATGAGTTCAATAATGGCAACAACGCAACGGAAAGTGCAAGGAATATTAGTGCAGTATATCAGGATCGGACAATAAATGTAAGCCAGGGCCAACGGTGGTCCCAGAAATTCTGAGCTGGAAACTACAGCCTAGAACTGAGCCTCATCCTGGAAGACATGTAGAACTCAGTGAAGACGTCCTAAAAACTCTGGTGGGACAAAATCCCATTGTAACTGTTGAGGAACTAGCAGAGAAGCTTGGACTGGTCATTCAACCGTTCATCAGTACATGCATGCCACATGGTTCTAGGTTCAATATTAGAGTGTGACACATCGAATGTGTGTGTGTGTGTGTGTGCACATGCCTATGAATTGTTCCTAAGTGTATATTTTGTGGTGCATATTGGTAAAGAGAAAAATATCAATGAGGCAAATGCTGTCGAACTGATGCTTTTGGACAAAAATGCCTTGTGGTATTTGCTCCACCCTTAATGCGCACAGATGTTATCCTGTCACCCTCGCTGTCGTGACAAGCCCATAAGATATAGGTAACCCAGCAAAAGCTGACACTCAGAAAAGCAAGACGTCAACCTCTAGACAACACTGTCTCAACTTCATGGTCTCATAGAACCAGTTACCTAGTTTCCAATGCATACAGGTAACCAAGGCTAGAGAATTTACCTGAATGGTATGCCTGTCTATCACAGGGTTGTTATTCCTTTACAAACTGGAGCAACATGAAAGGAAGTGATCTGCTCAAGAATATAATGCATTGCCTGAGCTGAGAATTGAAACTCGATCTTTGGATTGGATGAGCAACACCACAACAACTAGACCATGTGTGTTCACCATATATGTGCGTGCATGTGTATGGGTGCATATGTGTTTAGTAAGTACTATGACTAGATCTAGGACTCATAGGGCTGATTACACAGTTCCCATGGTATATATGTGGCTGAGATCCCTTTTCCCTTAAATGCAACACCAGTGTGTTGCAGGGTGACTCATTGACAACTAAAAGAACAGGAGAAACATGAAACAAAGAATTTTCCTCAAAACTGCAGCGTATGGCCAGGTCCCTCCAGGAATCAAAACCACAACCTTGCAATTGTGAGTGTACCACCAAAATCATGAGGCCATGTGCTTCAAAGGTAAAGGCAAAAAAGAATGAATAAATAAATATGTGAATAAATACATAAACATACAGATTTCATAATGGAAGAGTACATTACAGAAACACAGAACATAGGATATGAAACATATTATGATTTTGCAGACAATTAACATCATTTTTCAATAATCAGACATCATATAAACATATATATATACATACACACACACACACATACACACACACATATATATATATATATATATATATGTATATGTATGTGTATGCATGCATATATACATATATATATATATATA
>NC_069005.1:9044950-9045630 GCF_001194135.2 Octopus bimaculoides | reverse complement strand
CAAATATACATATATATATATACACACACACAAACACACACACATATTTATATATATAAATATATATACATTCACATATATATGTGTATATATACATATACAAATATATACATGAATGCACACATATATATATACAAAAATATAACATGTATATACAAA
The DNA here is from genome assembly GCF_001194135.2 of Octopus bimaculoides. Lineage (NCBI taxonomy): Eukaryota > Metazoa > Mollusca > Cephalopoda > Octopoda > Octopodidae > Octopus > Octopus bimaculoides. The sequence goes on along the minus strand of NC_069005.1, from coordinate 9,045,471 downwards.
CATTTATGCATATATACACATACACACACACACACATATATATATGTATACACACACACACACACACATAAACACATATATATAAGCACACACATATATATATATGCATATACACATATATATACTTACATACGTACACACACATCTATACATGAAATATATGTAGTTTTCCATCTACACACTTCTGTGTAGATGTAAATATTAATATTAAAAAAAAAAAGAGTGGTGGGGGAGGAGAAATATGTTTTTTTCATGTCTAAATATGTGGTTAATAGTCCAAGAAATTATAATCTTGTTGACAATTATGACTTATCTCCAACATTTAGACATCTAATACAACATCAGAAAGAATTCATAAGAAGAATGAAGAATATCAGACTTCAGAATATATGTATGTATGTATGTAAATATGTGTGTGTGTGTATATATATATATATATATATATATATATATATATTAGGTGTGCCTGTGTGGTAAGATGCTTGCATCTCAATCACATGGTTCTGAGTTCAGTCCCATTG
>NC_069005.1:9044386-9044833 GCF_001194135.2 Octopus bimaculoides | reverse complement strand
TATATATATATATATATATATATATATATATATAGATAGATAGATAGATAGATAGATAGATGGCTCCTGTGCAGGTGGCATGTAAAATGCACCATTTCGAGTGTGGCCGTTGCCAGTACCGCCTGACTGGCCTTCGTGCAGGAGGCATGTAATAGCACCCACTACACTCTCAGAGTGGTTGGCGTTAGGAAGGGCATCCAGCTGTAGAAACTCTGCCAAATCAGATTGGAGGCTGGTGTTGCCATCTGGTTTCACCAGTCTTCAGTCAGATCGTCCAACTCATGCTAGCATGGAAAGTGGACGTTAAACGATGATGATGATGATGATGATGATGATGTATGCATGTATTTGTGTATATCTTTGTGTGTCTGTGTTTGTCCCCACCCACCATCTATAATTTATTACGATAATTTGCTATAATTTATTAGTTTCTTTTGCATATTCTTA
>NC_069005.1:9039953-9043926 GCF_001194135.2 Octopus bimaculoides | reverse complement strand
ATATATATATATATATATATATACGACGGGCTTCTTTCAGTTTCCATCTATCAAATCCACTCACAAGGCCCAAGGCTATAATAGTGGGACTGAACCCGGAACCATGTGGTTGGTAAGCAAGCTACTTACCACACAGCCACTCCTGCGCCTATTTGAGAAATATAATTTCATTAACGATACATCTCTGGTTAGCTGGAAGTTGTAACAAGATTCTTGGTCATATTGCTATGCAGTGGGACATAACTCAAAACCACATAGTTACAAAGCAATCTTCGGCCACTCATTACCACAGAGCCATATTCAATACATATTTTTTTTAAATAATTGAATGTATGTATATATCTATATATATGTGCTTGTAAGTTGTGTATATGCGTATATGTATGTGTGTGTATGCGTATATGTATGTGTGTGTATGCATATATGTATGTGTGTGTATATGAGTGTGGTTGCATATGTAAATAAGCAGGGCATCTCAAAACAACCCAAAGAATTGGCTAATTGAACAGTAGTGGAACTTTCAGGAGGAGTTTCCAATAAATTGATAAAAAGTGACGGGGGTTAATAGCCGAAATATTACCGTCTAAATTTTCTCTACTTTGCAGTCCCCTTAACCTTAAACCTTCACTTATGGTTCGGGTTGGGCTTCTAAATTAGATTTATCTTGGTGTTGCCAAATTCATCATCATCATCGTTATCGCCTGTGTGGTTATCATTGTAGCTATCGTCGTAGAAAGAAGATATTCCTTTTAACATTGCAAAAGATTGAAAACACACAGCGTAAGTTATAATCATAGACAAGAAGCGAGAAGAGAGTAAAACAAGTTTTATGGCGAGCTGTAAATTGTTTCCATTGTAAAGAGGGGGGGGGAATGATGAGACAGTACCAGTTGTTGAAATCTAATTGAAGTTGTTAAAAACCTAATGAGGCTACGGTAAAAGATTTTCTAGCATTTCTCTGGTAATAGAGTCTCTTTTAGTTACACATCATAATTTTTTTTTTTTTTTTTTTTTTTTTTTTTGTTAGTACAACTAAAGCCAAATCATGTCAAATTACACCTTAGACTATTAAAACCAGATTATGTGGCCAAAAACAGCCTTGACTTCTTATTAAGCCACCAACTTGGAACTTTGGCGGGAGAGAGTGTGTGGCAAAGATTCACCTCTGTTTTCCAGTTAAAATGTTGCCAAAATTTTTCAATTACTTGTCTCTCAGTAAAATCAATTGTGTGAATCAATGAGGGAGTCTTTGTATAGGTGCTTGACTTGTTAGAAATAACAACCAAATCCTTCCTCATATCACTTGATACTGTCATCGCTGTCATCAGCCAATGTTTTCCATACTGGCATGGGGTGAAGAAATTGACAGGAGCTGGTGAGCCAGAGAACTGCATCAAGCTACAATGTCTGCTTTGGCATGGTTCCTACAGCTGGATGCCTTTCCTAACACCAACTACTTCACAGGGTGTATTGAGTACTTTTTACATGGCACCAGCACCAGTGATGTCACCAAGTAACTTGCAAGACAAGGCTCCACAAGACAAGGCTCCACAAGACCCTCCACTGATATGGGAGGAAGTTCCATGATGTTTAGCCCTGCTGAAAATAATAGCTCAATCTCCCTCAATTGACATTCACGGGTATAATCATAGAAAGAAGATGGAGTGGTACAGCTAGAGAATGCTTTTGTTCATAAATCTCCTTAATAAGAGTAGACCAAGGTTAAACAACAGCTGCTGGGACATTTATGGTCAGGAATCATAATAAATGAAGCATGAGTAAGTGAAGAAGAAAAAGAAAGCTATGTTTCCAACTAAAATCAGGAACTAAATTAATTTCAGAATTAACTGAGAACTTACTGTAATGTATCAGTGCTCCCACTTACATCCCAATATAGCCAAGAGAGAGAGAGAGAGAGAGAGAGAGAAGGGGAAATAAAGGGAGAGCTGACAACAATCAAGCAGCCCTATGAGCAAAAGCAATCCAAATATGACGATCCTGCCTTTTTTTATGTGCAGGGAATTCAGGGTTACATTATCTAAGTGTCCTTTTCTTAAATGGGATGCTGGGAATTGAGGACAAATGTTTTTGCTGCTATTTCTAGCAGATATTGCATTACATAAAGAAAAAATAGCAGATATTGCATTACATGAGAAAAAATACCAACAGAGAGGGGAACCTCTCTGTTGGTATTTTTTCTCATGTGAATGCTTTTAGAGGAAATAGATGGTTGTGTGTAAACGCATAAAGAATATGTGTTGTTGCATTGCCACACAATGGTGTTCCCACCGACAATCCCAATATAGCAGAAGCATAATGAGAAGGAAAGAGAGAATGGGAGGGAGAGAGAGAGGATACGACTGAGAGAAAGGATATGGCAGAGAGGGAGAGAGAGAATGAGTGAGAGAAGGAGAGAGAGAGAGTGGACCGAAAGAAGTATAACAAATGAGAGAATGAGAATGAGAGAGAGGTGAGGGCTGATAGTAGAGATATATAGCAAAAGAGAATGTGAAAGGCAGAGAGAATGAGGATAAGTGTGTGTATGTGTGTGTGTGGAGAGAGAAAATGTAAGAGAGAGAGAGAAATGTGAGAGAGAGAATGAAAGGGAGAGGATGTGAAAGAATGAGAGAATGAGAATAAGTGTGTGTGTGTGTGTGGAGAGAGAAAATGTAAGTGAGAGAGAGAGAGAAATGTGAGAGAGAAAGAGAGAAAATGTAAGAGAGAAAGAGAGAGAGAAAATGAAAGAGAGAGAGAAAATGTAAGTGAGGAAGAGAAAATGTAAGAGAGAGAAATGTGAGAGAGAGAGAGAGAGAATGAAAGAGAGAGAGGATGTGAGAGAAAGTGAGGATGTGAGAGAAAGAGAGAGGATGTGAGAGAGAGAGAAAGAGAATGAGAGAGAGAGAGAATGTGTGAGAGAGATTAAGGGAAAACTGAGAGCTATCAGCAGAGGTATTACGAAAGACAGAGAATGTATGTGAGAGAGAAAGGGAGAGACAGAGAGAGAGAGACAGAGAGAAAGGGAGAGACAGAGAGAAAGGGAGAGACAGAGAGAAAGGGAGAGAAAGGGAGAGACAGAGAGAGAGAGAGAGTGTGTGTGTGTGTGTGTATGTGTGTAGGAGAGAGAGAAGGGGTGGGATATTATGGGAGAGCTGACAGCTAATCGAACAGCTTCCGTGTCATGTTCTTCAAATCGCTTTCCAATCAGAACACAACATACCTAAAAGCAACTCTGTTCACCCAGCTACGTCCATGTTCTCAACCACAATGACCAAAGCCACCACCATTGTTTGGCACCACAGAAATGTTTTTTTGATACGGCTGCTGGCATTCGAATGAGAGGGACGAGTCATCGATACCAGATAACGATGGTGATGGTTGATTATGTCTCGTTATAAGATATCATATCTGGTGTCTTGAGTTGGTTTGTTAAACTTCTTTGTTTTCAAAATTGTTTTAGAAATAAAAAAAAACAAAAAAAACGAAAAGACATGCAACATGCAACCATAGGAACCGGAGGTGTGGTGGTGGCGATGTTGGGAGGGGTGGACAGGTGTATGAGTATCAGACACCCACATACTAAGGCTTTATATTTAGCCAAAAATTTGCTGAGGGCAGCAAAACAGCAATAATAAAATTAAATTTAAAGAAAATTAATTAATTTACAAAAAAGAAATTAATTCTAAAGATTTGCAAAAAAAAAAATCTATAACAAAAATAATATACAAAAAATAATAAGTACTTTAATTTTTAAAAATACCAACTCAAATTTAAAAGAATAAATATAAACAATAGATGAAGAAACAAACAAATAAATAATATCTATTTTTATATATTATATTTTTTGGTGGGGTAGTATGGTCGATGGGGAGGAGTGAGTTAAAATCGAAGATTTAATTTTTTTTTTTAAGAAACACAATTTACAATTTTTGTTTTATTTTTTAATTTATCTTTCTTCTCCATTTTTTTTTTTTTT
>NC_069005.1:9038574-9039451 GCF_001194135.2 Octopus bimaculoides | reverse complement strand
TATATATACACATATTATTATTATTATTATTATTAATATTATTATTATTATTATTATTATTAAGAAACCTTAGGGGGCATTCTTTTATATTAAAGACGAAGGGCAAAAATCTATTTATTTATTTTATTTTAATGAAGAGATTATCTTCCCTGCAAGACTTTGTTAGTCTCGTTTAATTGTTTGCGGGGGTCTCTTTATCGTCTTTTTCTTTTTTTTCATTTTTGTATTCATATTTCGTATTTATTTTATCAAAGAAATAAAATACAGTAAAAAAGAAATTTTAATAATAATTTTAAAAGTATTTTCATTGTGTGTTGTTTAGCCCTAGGTCATTCATGATCAGGCAATCCAGCTGTGACCAGCCTGTCATTCAACTGGCCGTAGGACTACGATTCTGTGTCAATGTATGCGTGTGTATCTGTGTTTGATGTATATGCATATGTTTGGTGTGTGCATATGCATATTGTGTGTGCGTGCGTGCGTGCATGAGTATCAGACACACAACATACTCACACACACATATATATATATACATATATACGACGGGCTTTTTTTTTTTCACAACATTTTTTTTTTTTTTGTTGGAGTCATATTTTATATGTTGCTAAACAGAATATATGAAAGAAATAGAAAAACAAAATGATAATTTTCATAAGCACAGCCACGACTATGTACTTAGGAAATTGACTTCATAACTAAATGGACTACGTGATTTGCAGTTCAGTCCTGTGACATTGCCACCTTGGGCAAGTTCTTCTACTAAATCCCTGAGTTGATTAATACTTTGCAAGTAAATTTAGGCATAGGAGTGGCTGTGTGGTAAGTAGCTTGCTTACAAACCACATGGTTCCAGGTTCAGTCCCACTGCGAGACATCT
>NC_069005.1:9036310-9038147 GCF_001194135.2 Octopus bimaculoides | reverse complement strand
GCAAGTGTCTTCTACTATAGCCTCGGGCCGACCAAAGCCTTGTGAGTGGATTTGGTAGACAGAAACTGAAAGAAACCCATCGTATATATGTATATATATATATATATATATATGTATGTGTGTGTGTATGTTTGTGTGTCTGTGTTTTTCCCCCATCATCGCTTGGCAACCGATGCTGGTGTGTTAACATCCCCGTAACTTAGCGATTCGGCAATAGAGACCGATAGAATAAGTACTAGGCTTACAAAGAATAAGTCCTGAGGTCGATTTGCTCGACTAAAGCCGGTGCCCCAGCATGGCCACAGTCAAATGACTGAAACAAGTAAAAGAGTAAAAAGTAAATGGAAACTGCGTGGAAGGCCCTAGTGTGAGTTTATATTTGATCTTTGGCAAATAACTTACAGATGCAAGTCCTACCAATTGAAAGCTCCAAATATTGGATGCTGCCAAGTTTATGGGGTCATCAGAAAAGAATGCACACCATTTCGAGGCATTCCTTTCGATGGCATCATTGCACATTGGTCCCCCTCACTGGGATGAGGCCCCGCAGCTAGATTAACTGGTTATTATGCTTCACTCAATGTTCTTCTAGCCATTTCTCATTGTCACTTTTTAACCAAATCCATTGTCTTGCCTTCTCCTCTGTAGTCTGGATATCATACATGGTGGTATATCCTTTACAATGAGAACATATATGTAGGTTAAAATCTGACAGCTGTTTCAGTAGAATTTTGTGGATGTATTACTAGATTACATCATAACATATAATCCACCAGCCATTTCTGGTGTCCTACTGAAAAGTTCCTAGCTTTGGGTAAAAGAATATACAAGGGGATCAGTTAGTTCATCATCATCATCATCATCATCGTTTAACATCCGCTTTCCATGCTAGCATGGGTTGGACGATTTGACTGAGGACTGGTGAACCAGATGGCTACACTAGGCTCCAATCTGATTTGGCAGAGTTTCTACAGCTGGATGCCCTTCCTAACGTCAACCACTCTAAGAATGTAGTGGGTGCTTTTACATGCCACCAGCACGAAGGCCAGTCAGGAGGTACTGGCAACGGCCTCAACATATTTCCCCTCTCAGATTCACACACTCATTGTAATGGTCCTTCAGTTTTTCTAAGCCCTAGGAAAAGAACTCAGGAGGTTGGGCCTTCAACCACACATTTCGCAATATCATTAAAGCCGGGAATATTTCACCACACCCTCGTGTGTGTGCGTGCATGCGTGCGTGTGTCTTCAACCACAGTTCGACAACCAAAGTTGGCTTGTTTATGTCCCTGTAGCTTAGAAATTTGATAAAGGAAACTGATCGAATAAGTCCTAGACTTTGGAAATAGTTACTGGGTTCATTTCACTCAACTAAGCCCTTCAAGGTGGTGCACCAGCATGGCCACAGTCTAATGAGTGACACAAGTAAGAGATATCATTTTTAGGGTTTGGTAACAAGTCAATGCAGACTTCTAATCAAAGGCTTTCCAGTCATGACTTTCCAGGCTCATTATGTTTTGTAACCTGTTTGTTAATAAGATATTAAGATGTGATTTGAGGGAGGGGGGGGGCTTAGTTACTGTTTTGAGCAGATCAAGCAGCAATGTGTTTTCTTTCAAGTTATCTCTTGAAATGGGTAGCTCCAGCATTTAGACTGCATGGTTGCATTTTATCTTTTTAGACACACAAATATGTGTGTGTGTGTGTGTGTGTGTGTGTGTGTGTGTGTGAGTTGAAGAGAAAACAGGGAAGACTGATCACACTAAATATGGTGCCCCAGCATGACCACAGACTGGATGAGTACTATAAAAGTATGTGCGTATGTAAGTGTGTGTGTA
>NC_069005.1:9030619-9034700 GCF_001194135.2 Octopus bimaculoides | reverse complement strand
AGGGGTGAGATTGTGCGTGTGTGTGTTTGTGAGTCTAAGCTTTCTTGTTCTGATTCTATTCTCTCGTTATCCACTTTCACTTCATAATCACCACCACCATCAACACAACCACCACGCTATCATCATCATCATCATCATAGTTATTATCAGAACAATTATTAAAGAACATCCTTACCATTATTATTATTACTATCGGCACTGAAAGGATGATGAGAGGCAAAGTCGCGAAGGTCAATTTTGCCCTTCATCCTTTCGGGGTCAATGCATTAAGTACCAGTCAAGTACTGTGGTTGATGTGATCGACTCTCTCCCACCCCCAAATCTAAGCTCTTGTGCCCATAGTACAAAGGATTACTATCATTATTATTATTATGATTATTATTAATATTATTATTATTATTTTAGTAAAAAAAAAAGAAATCAACCCCAGTACTTATTTTTTTTTAATTTCTAACTTTTTCTATCAGTCTTTTTTGCCAAACCACTCAGTTATGGAAGATATAAACAAACTAACTCCAATTGTCAAACAGTAGGAGAGGGGACAAACATTCATACATACATGTATACCTACATACATACATACATACATACATACATACATACCTATATACATAGATACATATATATAATCTTTTCTACTCTAGGCACAAAGCCCAATATTTGGAGCGAGGGAGCCAGTCAATTAGATTGCAACTGGTACTTAATTTATCGACCTTGAAACGACAAAAAGCCAAGTCGACCTCGGCAGAATTTGAACTCAGAACGTAAAGACAGATGAAATACTGCTAAACATTTCACCCGGCGTGCTAACATTTCTGCCAGCTCGCCGCCTTCATAATGGATTTCCACTCAGTTTTCATCTACTAAATTCACTCATAAGACATTGGTTGGCTGAGGACCACTGCAGAAGATATTTACCCAAGGTGTCATGCAGTGGGACCAAACTCAAAACCACTAGGTCACATAGCGAGCTTGTTAAACACTGAGCCAGTCTAGCATACAATGACATTCAAAAGTGTAGACCAACCAACAGATTAGAAATGATTTACTCCACTATTTTCGTACCTTTTCTACCTGGGGTGGGTGCATACCTTTGCCAGTACCACCTGACTGGCCTTCGTACCGGTGGCACGTAAAAGCACCCACTACACTCTCGGAGTGGTTGGCGTTAGGAAGGGCATCCAGCTGTAGAAACTTTGCCAGATCAGATTGGAGCCTGGTGCAGCCTTCTGGCTTGCTAGCCCTCATCAAATCGTCCAACCCATGCTAACATGGAAAGCAGACGTTAAATGATGATGAAATATATAGTTTTAGTTTTGGTTCTTTTCTCTAAAACTATATATTTATATATTTTATACTGTGAAACTTAATATAATTTTAATTTTTTATAAATTGAATTTAATTGAGTTTTTACCTGTAAATTTGGATTTTTATCCCTAATATTATTATCATTATATACATACATACATATATATATATATATATATATATATATATATACACACACACATGTTTGTGTGTCTGTGTTTGTCCCCCACCATTGCTTGATAACTGATGCTGGTGTGTTTACGTCCCCGTAACCTAGCAGTTCGGCAAAAGAAACCGATAGAATAAGTACTAGGCTTACAAAGAATAAGTCCTGGGGTCGATTTCAAATGCCTGAAACCAATAAAAGAATGTGGGGGAGGTAGGGGTGCAGTGTGTGATGGGCTTCTTTCCATTTCCATCTGCCAAATCCACTCATAAGGCCTTCATCAACCTACTGCTATAGTAGAAGATGATTGTGTAGAGGAATTAAACCCAAAACTCCATGGCTGCAAAGCAAGCTTCTTAACCACACAGCCACACCTGTATCTATATGTATTTAATTATGTATTCAGTTAAATCTGTGATTCTCAACCATTTGCACCTATGGATCCTTTTAATCCCTGCTTTACCTGGATGGATCCTCATAGCCATTCAACAGTTAAAAAGTCCTATTATCTTCTTATAATTAGATATTGTTAGGAACTGTATAAATTTAATAATTGTTGAAATGTCTTGTGTATTGCTGAAGTGTACCCAATTTATTACAGATAAATTGTAACAACAAAATCTTATTATGGACCCCCTAAGGGCCACATGGACTCTCGATTGAGAACTACAGAGTTGAATTAAGAAACGAAACTAAGAAAATGAGTTGACTGTTTAATTACTCAAATTGACTTATTGAGTAGAGAGACCATTCAAATGCACGAGGCCCGATGGGAAAATTCATTGAAATACAAAGGAGACTAGGTTGGGAAAAGTTTGGGAATCAGTGAACGAAATATAATCTTGTAGATAGTTCCCTCCTTATCACATGACGGAAATCGGTAAAAGAATAAAAGAATAGAGTATTAGAAGTTAATTAGGAGGAGTTACTATGGTTGAGTAAGGCATGATTTATAGTTAATTAGTTCGTTAATACTACTGAGCTTACGCAAATGTGTAATTATTTGCTTGTGGCTATTTTCGTGTTTTTCTGCGTACAGAGAATTAATGAATTAAAAATCAAGAAGGACATTGTTAGCAATTATGCATTAGAGTTTGCTATAACTTACTATGTATGTTTAATATATATCCAGGGAATGTATATAACATACGAAATATTCACACCCACAACAAGCCAAAAACCCACTTGGTAACAAATCAACTCAAGACTGCTTCTGAGATGTGTGACGCAAACCTTCCTTTTTGAATTGTTTTTAGTTTAGTTAATTTAAGACTTAGCTCAATAATTTCTTTGTGAGACACCTTTCTGACTTTCTGTTTAGTTAGGTTCCAGTCGTCAGATTAATTATGAAAAGTTTAATTATTTTACTAAATTGGTTTCAGAATTTTAATTATTTTTCAGAATGAATAGAAACACATTTCATTCCAGTTTAAAAGATAGTAAGAAAAGCTAAAATATGAACATTAGGCACAGGTGTGCCTGTGCAGTAAGAAGCTTGCTTCCCAACCACATGGTTCCAGGTTCAGTCTCACTGTGTGACACCTTGGGCATTTCTAGATTAATGAGGTGTAAAATATATTTACCCAGTCATATATCCTTCATCAGCACAATTTTTCACAGTTATAAATCCGAGAATGCTAATAAAATAATAAAGGTTGGGTAGATTCGTTATTTTTTCCTTTTTTACCTTTGTAGTTTGCGAGTATTGCTTTTTGGGAGTTGTATTTTAGTAGAGAAATAGTAGTTTTTAGCTGCTATTTCTAATTTTCGGTGTGTGGTGAAGTAATTACTTGCTTAACCCTAAATTTTAAATTATATTATATATATATATATATATATATATACAAACGAAGGTGAATCAAAAAGTAATGCCATTTTGTTTAGGACAGGTATAATTACCAACACAGGAACATGTATCATACATCAAAATGAAGCTGGTCCTCTGTGGATCACGTCCCTGCTTCTCAACATAGTCACCGTTTCTCTCAATAGCAATGTCCCACCTTAGAATGAGAGCATGTATCCCTGCCCCGTAAAATTCTTATTTCTTTATTGCCCACAAGGGGCTAAACATAGAGGGAACAAACAAGGACGGACAAATGGATTAAGTCGATCACATCGACCCCAGTGCGTAACTGGTACTTAATTTATCGACCCTGAAAGGATGAAAGGCAAAGTTGACCTCGGCGGAATTTGAACTCAGAACGTAACGGCAGACAAAATACCGCTAAGCATTTCGCCCGGCGTGCTAACGATTCTGCCAGCTCGCCGCCTTTAAAATCTTTGAGCCACTTCTTCACTACAGTTTCCACTTCCTCGTCACTGGGCTATCATCGTCACTGGACTATCATCTCTTCGGTGCCATGAAAGAGGGTTTGAGAGGCAAACATTATTCCAGTGACGACGAAGTGAAAACTGTGGTGAAGAAGTGGCTCAAAGAACAGTTAACAGAATTTTACGGGGCAGGGATACATGCTCTCATTCGAAGGTGGAACATTGCTATTGAGAGAAACGGTGACTATGTTGAGGAGTAGGGATGTCATCCACAGAGGACCAGCTTCATTTTGATGTATGGTACATGTTCCTGTGTTGGTAAATCAACCTGTC
>NC_069005.1:9024633-9029295 GCF_001194135.2 Octopus bimaculoides | reverse complement strand
AGGAAGTGTGGTGTCAACACAGGAAGTGTGTGTAAGGGGAGACAAATCTTTTTAGTTGGAGTTATGAACTCTTTGTCAACAGGAAGTTTATGTCTGTTCCTAGAGAAATAAGGTCACTGAGGGGTTTGTGTGTTAAGAAATGGTTGGAATTTCTCTATGAAAAGATTCTCCTTGTTGATTTTTTCTTGTGTGGAGATTGAGCATAGGCTTGAAACGTTAAAGACTTTTTCAATTCCTGAGTGTTATACTAATACATCTGTTTGTTTTCTACACCACCTGTCTTCGTCTGCTGTTTTTTTTTTGTGAATTCTCCCTATATATATATATATATGAGAGGTTTTGGTATTCAGAAGACCCAAGATGGCAGGTTTGGGCTATGTAAGTGCCACGGGAGGACTGTAGTTAGACTCCTGGTTCAATAATAGTATGAATGAGGTGTCTAATGTCAGTCACGTGTGAGCATCCATATATTAAATAAAGTGGGACAATTGCTAAGTTACAGAGACGTAAACACACCAACATCAGTTGCCATGGTGCCATGCAGTGAGACTGAACCTGAAACCACGTGGTTAGGAAGCAAGCTTCTTGCCACACAGCCTCGCCTGTGCCTTCACACGACAAGCTACATTGAATGGACAGCTGGTCGGTGGGCTGAATGTAAGCAGGTATGTATCTGTCGTTCTTTTACTAGGTTTCACTCATTAGACTGTGGCCATGGTGGGGCATTACCTTGAAGAATTATAATCACATGAATCAACCCCGGGACATTTTTTTCTCATAAAGCCTGGTACTTGTTCTCTAAGAATCTTTTGTTGAACCACTAAAATACAGGGACATAAACACACTGACACAGGTTGTCAAGTGTTGGTGGGGGACAAACATAAATACGAAGACACGAACACGAACACAGACACACACACATATATGTATGTGTATATATATATATATATATATATATACAAAGGTGAGAGAGTTGGTATGTGAAAGCACGTGGTTGGATGAATAAAAGACAAAAAAGAGTGAAAAAACTACAGAAGGCTTGTGTTATATGGTTAAAGTATATATTTAAATCATTATGTTAGAAAATGCTAGAAAATTTTGAGTATAGTAACATAGTTTTGGGAGAAATAATCGGTTTCGTATTTTCTTCTCAAATTTCTTTACCTATATCGTATCATAACTTCGCTATATACATATATATATATAGAGAGAGAGAGAGAGAGAGAGAGAGAGAGAGAGACTGAGACTCTTACAGCACCTAGGTTTCCCAAGGGGTCACCCATCTAAATACTCACTAGGCTGGACGTTGCTTAACTTCAGTGATCGGACAAGAACCAGTGCTTATCAACCCCGAAAGGATGAAAGGGGCAAAATCGACCGTGGCGGAATTTGAACTTAGAATGTAATGCCAGTAGAAATATCACTAACCATTTTGTCCGTTACTAACAGACTTGGTAGTTTCCTTATTGAGATTGAATTAAATACAAGAATTGCATTACTAAAGGAATCTGCTCTGTTTGGAACAGTAAGAATGGTTCAAAAGTCTTTGGAGTCTAAGAAAATTTAGTTGTGACCTGGTATCAAGGACTCTGGTTCCAAATGTTACGCATCAGTGCATAGCACTAAATAATGGTGGTATCAAATTTCGGCAAAAGGCCAACAATTTCAGAGGGAAGGCTGCAGTTAAATATATTGACCTCAGTACTAAACTGGTATTTATTTCATCAACCCCCAAAAGGATGAAAGACGAAGTTGACCTTGGCGGAATTTGAACCCCAAAACATAAAGACAGAGGAAATACCGCTAAACATTTTTGCCCAGCGTGCTAACAATTCTGCCAGCTTGGCACCTTAGATACCACTAAATAGCCACAAGCACAGTAAACAATGATTTCTCCTATTGATACGTGAGAATCTCTTGCAGTCAGACAATACCCACTCAAACCAACATTACACTTGTCACAGTTTGGCACACATGAGCGTGTATGTACCTGTAGGGATATAAAAAATTTAGGCATGCTTAAACACGATAATCTATGTTCTTGTTGTTGTGTCTGCTCATGACAATCATAAACATTAACCTCTGATGGTGATACAGATGATGTTGCTAGTCGTTTGCTATCAGTAAAGTCATTTTACTCTTGGGACTGTCACCTTGACTACAACTGCTTTCTAGTCATTTATTACTCTATTTCTCTCTCTCTCTCCTCCCTGCCTCTCCATATACATACATACACACACATTTATATGTGTGTGTGTATATATATATATATATATATATATATATACATAAATACACAAACATACACATGCACACACACACACATATATATTTATATGTATATATATATATATATATATATATATATATATATATATATATATATATGTATGTATGTATGTATGTATGTATGTATGTATGTATGTATGTATGTATATATATTTATTTGGGAGTCTATGAGGAATACTCGATACAATTTTTGAAATGTAAAGGCAATTTTTTTTCTAATTATATATTTTTTTTAAATGTTCTGCAATCTTTTATGAGGATGTTACTAACCTTTTTGGAGAGAAGTCTTTTTGTGTTGTGTGAGTGCTTTCATTAAACCTTTTCAAAGACACACATATATAAAATATTGAAGGCAGGGAGCTCCTGACCATGCAAAAAGGAAAAGGTTTAATAAACTTTATAAACTTCAGGCACAAAGTCCCATCACCAGAATTGAACGAAGGAAAAATCATGTTACTCTATACAGTACTGGCCATGATATAGATTGACATTTCTTGACACTTTACTTTTGATCATGGGCTTTTTTGCCTGAAATACGTAGGTTATTAAACTGTTCCCTTTTTGCCTCAGAAACCCTCCATATCATCATCATCATCATCATCATCGTTTAACATCCGCTTTTCATTCTAGCATGGGTTGGACGATTTGACTGAGGACTGGTGAAACCAGATGGCTACACCAGGCTCCAATCTGATTTGGCAGAGTTTCTACAGCTGGATGCCCTTCCTAACGCCAACCACTCCGAGAGTGTAGTGGGTGCTTTTACATGCCACCGGCACGAAGGCCAGTTAGGCGGTACTGGCAATGGCCACGCTCGAAATGGTGTATTTTATGTGCCACCCGCACAAGAGCCAGTCCAGGGGCACTGGAAATGATCTCACTCGAAAGTCCTTATACATGCCACGGGCACAGGTGCCAGAAAGGCGACACTGGGCACAAGTGCCATCAAGATTTCACTTTCGCTTGCCCCAACAGGTCTTCGCAAGCTGAGTTATACATAGAGGGTGATAAATTGAATATTAATTCAATTTAAAACCAAGTGGCCTAGCATATAAAAAATGGGATAATTCAGAAAAATTGTATTACATGTGTATAAGAAGGGATGACCACCAAGTGGACATCCTATATGCTAGAAAGAGGTCATCAACAACCCAACCATATTATATTTCTAAATTTATCAGAACAACCAATTTTTCTGAGAATCACTCATAGCACATGGCAATTTACTGCAGTCTCAGAGAGGTAAATGAAACAATGATAGAGGTATAATTTGGTTTGGTCGTTGATGGCCTCTTTCTAGCATATAGGATGTCCATTTAGTGGTCATCCCTTCTTATACACATATATATGTGTGTGTGTGTGTTTGTGTATAAATGCATATACGTATATGTATATATATAAATGCATATGTATATTTTATATGTTTGTGTGTG
This sequence comes from Octopus bimaculoides, assembly GCF_001194135.2. Taxonomy (NCBI): domain Eukaryota; kingdom Metazoa; phylum Mollusca; class Cephalopoda; order Octopoda; family Octopodidae; genus Octopus; species Octopus bimaculoides. The sequence goes on along the minus strand of NC_069005.1, from coordinate 9,025,573 downwards.
TATGTATATATATATATATATATATATATATATATATATATATATATATATATATATATACATATATATACATGTGTGTATGTGTGTGTGTGTGTATATAAATATAAATATGACATTTGACACTGTGTCTGTGCAGATCATTAAGAGAAAAGCATCGTTTGATAACATGACTTGGCAAACATTTCTTCGTTCAGATAATAATATAGAAATATTATTGACTCGTTTTAGTTTATGTTTCCTCCAATGCCTAACAAACCAGTCGCAGAAACACAAACTCGGTTATATGCTGAATATATTCGAAGGGGTAACAGGATTATTGATAATGGGATTTCCCCTCACTGTATCTACTTCAGTTTTGTGTTCTCAATCCGTGATTCTCTTCAAGATGCATGAATGCATTTCCATATATGGTGCAGGTATGGTTGTTTGGTAAGAAGCTTGCTTCTCAACCACATGGTTCCGGGTTCAGTCTTACTGTACGGTACCTTAGGCAAGCGTCTTCTAATATAGTTCTGAGTTGACCAAAACTTTGTGAGTGAAGTTGAGAGAAACCAAAAGTGAGTCTATTAATCCCATTGTGTGTAAGTGTTTGAGAGTGTGTTTGTATTTTTTGTCCCTCTTTCCATCACTTGACCACTAGTGTAGGTTTGTTTATGTCCCTGAACTTAACGATTCTGGCAAAAAAAATGGTTAAAATAAGTAAACTAGACTTTAAAAAAACAAATACTGCAGTAGATTTGTTTGACTAAACCCCTTCAAGGAGGTGCCCCAGAATGAGCAGAACTCAATGACTAAAATAAAAAAAAAAATAAAAAGATATCTTTTACGACATGATGCCATATCAATTCCAGTTATCTAACTTACTGCATGAATATTTCCATTTTTTAGAGGGCAGCGGACTTGCAATCATAGGATCGCGGGTTCAATTCCCAGACCAGGC
>NC_069005.1:9022911-9023977 GCF_001194135.2 Octopus bimaculoides | reverse complement strand
TCTGGCAGGGGATGGTGGTGAACCCTGCTGTACTCTTTCACCACAACTTTCTCTCACTTTTACTTCCTGTTTCTGTTGTGCCTGTAATTCAAAGGGTCAGCCTTTTCACACTGTGTCACACTGAATTTCCCCGAGAACTACATTAAGGGTACACATGTCTGTGGAGTGCTCAGCCACTTGCACGTTAATTTCACGAGCAGGCTGTTCCGTTGATCAGATCAACTGGAACCCTCGACGTCATAAGCGACGGAGTGCCAACAACAACATCCCAGTAAAGTTTGTCATAAAACATCTCTTTTTAAGAGGGAGTAAGTATTACCTCTTGAATGGGTTCACTGCCAAGTGCTGCAATGCAAGAATGAGAATGAGTTTGCAAAGACGAGACATTGATCTTCTCAAGAAAGACTTACTGGTATACTCTGCATCTAAATGGAACTTCACTTGACATAATATTTCTAAATTTATCAGAACAACCAATTTTTCTGAGAATCACTCATAGCACATGGCAATTTACTGCAGTCTTAGAGAGCTAAATGAAGCAATGATAGAGGTATAATTTTCCAACAGATTATATATAAGATTGCAAGGAAGATCCAACAACTTAATTCCTCCAAATTGGAGGATTTCTGCTGGAATACCATCAATACCAGCTTTTCCAGTTTATAGTTTGCAGAAAGCATCTGTAACATTATCGAAAGTGGGCTTATTATCACGAAAGTGTTTTATTGGCATTTACTAAATGAGTTCTTCAAAGGACTAGTCAATGCTTAACGAGTAATTTAGCAGACCACTGAAATATTCTTGTCATCGCTGAATGATCTTATCGGAATCTTTAAACATTTTGCCCTTCTTAGCCCTAATGGGAGCACAGGAAATTCAGTAAGGGCCATAAATTTGATTTATAAGAGAGTAAGGTTCCTTAATATCCTTTTTGTTGTACACTTTCTTAAGATGATAACCACCTTCAATCCATCACTTATTTTTCATGCTTCTGATTTCCTTACGAACACAATAACCTGTGATATATATATATATATATATATATATATATATATATATATATATA
>NC_069005.1:9020183-9022679 GCF_001194135.2 Octopus bimaculoides | reverse complement strand
CTCTCTCTCTCTCTCTCTCTCTATCTATATATATATATATATATATATATATATAGGCACAGGAGTAGCTGTGTAGTAAGTAGCTTGCTTACCAACCACATGGTTCTGGGTTCAGTCCCACTGTGTGGTACCTTGGGCAAGTGTCTTCTTCTATAGCCTCGGGCCAACTAAAGCCTTGTGAGTGGATTTGGTAGATGGAAAGTGGAAGAATCCCATCGTATATATACATATATGTATGTATGTACGTATGTACGTATGTACGTGTGGGTATATGTTTGTGTGTCTGTTTGTCCCCCCAACATCACTTGACAACCGATGCTGGTGTCTTTACGTCCCTGTCACTGAGTGGCTCGGCAAAAGACACCGATAGAATAAGTACTAGGCATCCAAAGAATAAGTCCTGGGGTCGGTTTGCTCGACTAAAAGGTGGTGCTCCAGCATGGCCGCAGTCAAATGACTGAAACAAGTAAAAGAGTAAAAGAGAGAGAGAGAGAGATCAGTTCTTTACATTTTGACAGACAGTCTAAGCTGTGGAGAATGTCTTAAGTATCCATATCCTTCTTTCTACAGCTTCTCTCATGGCTGACCCTTCCTATGTCTTATAAACAAGTTCTGCTGCAAAATCTGCAAGCAAGGAAAGTGTGGCAGGGCTGAGGTCTTCCTTTCTTTTTTTGGTGTTCTGCTTCAAGGACCAGGATGTTTTCTTCCTCAAGCTGTCCAACTCCCTTGCTCACCAAGGTTTCCCATGCTGTTCTGTATTCAGCTAACTTAAGCAAATTTTGGACCTAGATTTAAGCAAATTTTGGACCTAGGCTTAAGCAAATTTTGGACCTGGACTTCAGCAAATTTTGGACCTGGGCTTAAGCAAATTTCATTCCCCACACTTATGCTGATAACATCTTTTCTAAGTCAAACCATACAAGAAGGGATTTGGGTGAGATTTGGTTACTATTTCTAGCAAGAGAAGCCACCATGCCACATTAAGACTCCCTTGTTTGACTCTGGCTTGACATGGCATAATGGGACAGCAAGGTATGGTATGTTATGGAATGGTATTGAGATGAAGGGAATTAGGCAGGAAAATATATTGCAAGGTGATTGGTCGGTTATTTAGTTTGTTGGATGGTGGTAATCTAATGAACCAGCCAGCCAGCTAACCAACCAGCAAAGGAACAGTGACATTTGATTGGCTAGTCCCGTCTCCCCACCTCCACCTCCACCACTGTTAGTGCCATGGATTGTTGGTTGGCTGGTTGGCTCAATATATGGAAACGTTAGCAATACCTGCTGAACAAAAGGGGGAGAGGGAATAAAAAAGAAAAAAGAAAAATTAAAAGAAAAATTGTAGATTAGATATGATCAATATGTCATTAATCAACACCGATTAGATGACTCACAATTCACCTTCCCGTGCTGGAGCGCCAGCAGAGTGGGTAGAAGGAGGCGGAGAGTGGAGAGCGAAGAGCAGAAGGGGATGAGGAGGAGGAGGTGAAACACAAAGAAGAAAAAAAGTTAAAAACACATGAAATAAAATAAATAAGCTTTAAAAAAAAAAACTACAATGAAAATACAAATAAAAGGAAAAAGATATAGCAAGGAGGAGGAGAAATAACAATCAAACAAACAAATAAAATAAATACAAAAAAAGAATACAATTGGTTTCACAAAAGGTACCAAAAATACCGAAATATAATGGTAGCAGCAGTGGCCACAGTAGCAGCAAAGACAACAACAATATCGAGAACAACAAAAGAAGTATAAACGGTGGTAATGCTGATTACTTTAATATTGGAAGTGGTATTGGTGGTGTTGATGGTAGTGGTGGTGGCGGTTGTGGTGGTGATTGTGGTGGTGGTGGCATTTGTGGTAGCTGTAGTGGTGGTGGTGGTGGTGGTTGTGGTGTTGACGGTATTTGTGGAGGTGGCGGTGATATTTGTGGCGGTTGTACTATGAGGTGGTACCAAAAAGTTCTCGGGCTAGTTCTGTAGCGTGCCAACAGATGGCAGCACATGGTTGCATGCACAGTGAGAGCCAGCATTGACCTCTGTGAGCAAGTGTGCCGAGTGACATAGTTGTGTTTACTTTGCAAATTGTAAAATTTGTCTTTTTCTCATCACATATATGCTGTAATCTGCGATTTTTGTCATGGACAGCAACAAAAAGCCAATACTCTTTTGCTCTTTTACTTGTTTCAGTCATTTGACTGTGGCCATGCTGGAGCACTGCCTTTAGTTGAGCAAATCGACCCCAGGACTTATTCTTTGTAAGCCTAGTACTTATTCTATCGGTGTCTTTTGCCGAACCGCTAAGTTACAGGGATGTAAACACACCACCATCGGTTGTTAAGCGATGTTGGGGGGGACAAAGACAGACACACAAACATATACACACACATACATATATATACATATATACGATGGGCTTCTTTCAGTTTCTTATTTCTTTATTGCCCCCAAGGGGCTAAACATAGAGGGGACAAACAAGGACAAAGGGATT
>NC_069005.1:9017796-9019801 GCF_001194135.2 Octopus bimaculoides | reverse complement strand
AGATGAATAAATTCTAAACAATAACAGAACCCCAAATTTAATCAATTAAAGTTTTTCCAAAATGCCGTTTCCATAAAACCACTCATAAAAACCTAATTATCACCCACTCAAACCCCACACCCAAAGATGATTTTAAACTCAGTAGACGTTAAATAAAGGCAAGACTAATTCTATTAAACTGGAGTCTGATAATAGTTTAGTTGGCTGAAACTTTGAAGTCACTTCAACGACATTCTTGTATAAGAATTATATATGTGTGTATATATATATACATATATATATATATATATAGTCATCGCTAAGGTGAGTGACTAAGGGTGCTAATGAGCACCAACATTGCTAGAAATAAGAGTTAAAACATCTCTTAGCTGCAGGAAAGCACTTATCTAATGATTGACAAAGGGGACAAGCTCCCTACAGCAAGTGAGGCAGAGCCAGATCATTGTGGTAGAACTGAAAAAAGTCCGTTATGTATACATATATATGTATGCATATATTTATGTGCATGCGTGTCTATGTGTCTGTGTTCATCCCACCCACCATTGCTTGACAACTGATGTTGGTGTGTTTATGTCCCCATAACTTAGAGGTTTGGTATAAGAGGCCGACAGAATAAACACCAGGTTTACAAAGAATAAGTGACAGTGATGACTTTAAAATTCTTTCCCCGTCTTTATCAATATGAAGACATTCCTTGTTTTTACAAGCCAATTTTTTTGTCTAAGACTAAAAAAAATAAAAGAATAAGTCCTGGTAGGGGGGGGGGTCGATTTCTCTGACTAAAACCCTTTAAGGCAGTGCTCCAGTATGGCCGTAGTCACATGACTGAAACAAATAAAAGAATAAAAGAACATATCATCATCATCATCATCAGCAGCAGCAGCAGCAGCAATTAACATCTGTTTTCCTTGCTGGCATGAGTTGGATGGTTTGCCAGGGGTTGGCCAGCTGGAGAACTGCCCAGGCTGTGATTGTTGGTTTTGGCATGGTTGGATACCCTTCATAATGCCAACTACTTTACAGATTGTACTGGGTGCTTCTACATAGCATCGGCACGGATGCTTTTATGTGGTACTGGCACTGGTATACACACACACACACACACATGTATATACATACACATATATATATATACATAGATGCAGACACACACACACACACACACACACACATACATACAAACACATATATACACACACATATATTTACATATATATATATACACACATATATAAAGACACAGACACACACACATGTATACACATACACCCATATACACACACACAGACACAAACACGTATATATACACAAACACATAAATATACACATATATACATACACACATACATACACATACATATACACATACATACATACACACACATATCTACATATATATATACACACATATATAAACATACATTTATATACACATATAAGCATACACATATATAAGCATAAACACACACATACATATATATGCATACACATATATAAACACACACATACATAAATATACACAAAAAAACACACATACATACACACACACATTTACATATATATATATATATATATATATGTATATATATATATATATACACATATATAAACACACATTTGTATACACATATATAAAAACATATATAAACATACACACACACACATATATACACAGAAACATACGAATAGATAGACAGACAGACAGACAGCAGCAGTTGGCATATAATGATCATGCTATCACTTTCAGTTATAGAAACGACAGCCATGTATATTAATAATTGGACAGCGCAGGGGAGCAATACTGTAATATTGAAGAGAAGTGAAGATGGGGGCGAAGAAGACGGAGGTGGTAGTGGTGAGAGCAATGATGTTAATGATGATGATGATGATGATGGTGATGATGATGATGGTGATGATGATGATGATGACTAAAATACTGTATTAGAGGAAATACAACAGTAAAGGAATGTGACTCTGCTTGCAATTAGAATGGCTGAAGTTATAT
>NC_069005.1:9015423-9017608 GCF_001194135.2 Octopus bimaculoides | reverse complement strand
ATATATATGTATATATATGTATATATATATACATATACAAATGTATATATATATGCTGTATGTATGCACACAGGCATGCCCACATACACATGTGTGCGCATGGTATGCAACGACTTCTTTAAACACACATCAAAAGGATTATCTATAAGGGGCCGAAGTAGGAATAGGCTCAATCCAAGAAAAACAGCAATATTAGGGGGTTTGCAAATAGCATAAATGTAATGGGGGAAAGAGCTGCAGTTTGAAGTGTGAATGCTCTTTTATGTCCGTTTTTTCCCCTCCGAGATGTGCACAAATTTGTTTCTTGATGCAACTAAAAGAAATACTTAATGTCTTTCTGCAACTATGGATGATGATATTAACGATGATGATGACGGTGGTGGTGGTGGTGGTGGTGGTGGTTGTCATAGTCGTAGTGGTAGTGTGATGATGGTGACAATGGTGATGATGATGGTCATGTTAGCAGTGATGTTGATGATGATGATGATGATGATGGCTTTTATAATGATGGTTGTTATGTTGATGGAGGTGATGGGTGTGGTGATAATATTAGTGATGATGATGGTGGTGGTGGTGGTGGTGATGGTGGTGGTCATGTTGGCAGTGGTGTTGGTGATGGTGAGGATGATGATGATGGCAATTATGATGATGGTCGTTATGGTGGTAACGGGTGTGGTGATGATGTTAGTGATGATGGTGGTGGTGGTGGTGGTGATGGTGGTGGTGATGATGGTGATGCTGACAGTGATACCAAGAGGAGGAGAATGGTAATAATAAAGGTGATGATGACTGATGTTGATAACGATGATGATGATGACTATGATGGTGGTGGTAGCTGTGATGCTGTGAACAATAGTGGTATAATGATGGTGATGATGATGGCGGGGGTGTTGGTAGTGGTAGAAGCAATGGTGATGATGATGATGATGGCTCCTAATTGGGTGCCTTTACATTACACCAAACTGTATGGAAACTATGGAATTCCAGATGTATATCCAGTGAGAGAAGTATTCCAACTACATGACGACATTTGGTGGCTAATACTTATGGATGAACACTATGGTATACGAGGGAGTACCCAACAAGAGTAACCAGAAACATTCCCCGTGGGACAAGCCTGTTGTAGTTTAGGCTTCTGCAGCTAGAAGTCACTTGAAGCAACCCTCAGGCATCAGTCGTCGAGTGAAGCCATACTGTCACATGGTGTATCCATGTTTTGTTGTGCTTCTCCACTGTTCATTAATTTTTGTGATGGCTCAAGCCAAGGAACAGCATGCTTCTGTGAAATTCTGTTTTCTGTTGGGGGAAATGGCAGCCAAAACAGTTGCTATGCTTCAAACAGCTTCCTTTGGTGCTGCCACGAATAAAACAGAAGCTTACAAGTAGTTTTCATGCTTCAGGAGTGGTCACTAGTTGCCTGAAGAGACAACTTCGTTCAGGATGTCCGTCGACCTCCCAAATGAGTGAAAACATCATGAAAATTCATGAACTGATCTTGAGGGACCATCACTGAACAATTGACAAACTTATTGATATGACTGGTGTGTCATATATCATTACCATCATCATCATATATCGATATGTGTATATATATATATGTTTTTAACAATTTCACCTTAATATCAGAGAATGTGTGACAATCAGTATGTAACACTACAAAGTTCATACAAAGCTTTATACTTTAAATATATTTTATCATCAAAGAATGTATATATGCATTTTAATACTCAGACTGTTTTTTAACATTTTTTATTATTCTCAAAGACTTTTGATAATCTTTTTCTAAAAAAGTGAAACCGGTTAAGTAAATAAATATTTTTAAAAAATAAGTGCATTTTCAAACCTTTTTTCATATATATTTCCACTCGTACGGTATTCCACAACTTTACTTTATTAGATATATATATTTATAGTTTTAGGGAAAAGAACCAAGGTTCATGAACTCATCGATGAAAATCCACTGTCACCTTGGTTCTTTTCCCTAAAACTATATATATATAAAGTGTAGTATATTGCCACTTAAGTGTGGCTGACCCCTAGGGGTGGATGTTACTGTTGCTTTTAGCCCCAGGAGGACATCTCCTCCAGCTGGCTTATCGACACACGATAAGCCAGCTGGAGGAGATGTCCTCCTGGGGCTAAAAGCAACAGTAACATCCACCCCTAGGGGTCAGCCACACTTAAG
>NC_069005.1:9013265-9015413 GCF_001194135.2 Octopus bimaculoides | reverse complement strand
CTTATATATATATATATATATATATATTTAATACTGTGAAACTTAATTTGATTTTAACTTTTAATAAATTGATTTTAATTGAGTTTTTACTTGTAATTTTGGATTTTTATCCCTAATATTATTATTATTATTATTATATATATATATATATATATATATATATCAATCATCATTATCATCATTTAATGTCCACCTTCCATGGTAGCATGGGTTGAATGGTTTGACAGGAGCTAGCCAGGTACTGTACATCGTGTCTGTTTTGGCATGGTTTTTACACCTAGATACCCTTACTAACACCAACCACCCAGCAGATATTTCTCAAATGATTTGAACTTAGGCTCCAAAATCTTTACCGAGGGCTAAGGTTGCTCAGCTGAGCCCTTTAGGAATCTGAAGAAATGCTGCAAAGCTAAGCACTTTATGGACATGAAACCCAGGCTTACCACACTGACTGGCCATAACTATCTTTATCTTTAATTACTCTACCACTCTCTAACTTAGAGTGCGCTTCTCTTTCAGATTTATGGTTTACTGACTATATATTATATATATATGTATATGAATGCACACATACACATATATACATACAAACACACATCATACACACACACAGATATGTATGTATAAGAGCGAAAGAGAGAGGGATGAATAGACATGGATGTAATAGACATATTAATGAAATCTTAATGAACAACATATGATAAGCCATGTTAATGAAATCTTCATTCTGTGGCTATATTTGCAGCTTGTAAAATGATGTCATGTCCCCTTCATCAACACACATTACTCGGTTCACCAGACTTTTCGTAGAGGTGAACAAATAATAAAATAAAAAACTCTCCAAAATAAGATATAAAAAAATAAAAAAAAACGCAAAATCGCATGTGTACCTGCATGTTTAAATATATGCAAAATATGCATGTACACACATAAATAAATACTCATAAATAGAAAGATATATGCAAATATATATGAGCACATACATACATACAAATAAAGAAACGTGTGCACATACACACATTCAAGTATCCATACAAATATATATATATATATATACACACATAAGAGCACACATACACATATATGTGTGTGTGTATATATATATATATATATATATATATATATATATATATATATATATATATATATATATATATATATATATATATATATATACACTCATACACTTACATGTACAAAACAATTTACAAAAGCCTATGCATCAACAAACACAAACATACACATTCCAGTGTGCATATAAATATACAAATATACACACAAGTGCACACACGCACACACACACACGCACACACACACACACATACACATACACACACACACACACGCATACTCATATGTAAAAAAAATATACAGAACCACACATACACACATAAACAAGCATGAACATAACATACTGACAAACTTGCAAACATACAAAATTACTCGTTAATACACACACCTGAAAGTGCATACAAGAACCATACATGGAGACGCATACAGACATACATAAAATACACAAATGCAGACACATACATAAACACAGCCATACACACACACACACAAGAACCATTTCAATTTCATGCCTGGCTAAGAAGTAGGTTGATGTGTCGGAAGCAAGAAGTCTGGACAGATGTGTGAAGTGGCAGCAGCGGTGATGGTACCAGCAATGGTAATGGTGATGGTCATGGTGGGGATGGTAATGGTAGTCTTGCTGCTGATGGTGGTGGTGGTGGTGGTGGTGGGTGGGTGTGTGGTTGTGGTTGTTGTTATTATGGTGGTGATGTAGCAGTGATAAGGGCACTAGTGGTGGTGATGGTGGTACTGGTTAGCGTGGTGGTGATGGTGGTAGTGGTTAGCGTGGTGGTGATGGTGAAGGTATCACTAGTGGTTTTGGTGGTGGTGGTGGTGGTGGTGATGGTAGTGATGGTGGTGGTTGCAATGGTAATGATGGTATTACTATTGGTGTTGATGGCTGAGGTAGTAGTGGTGGTGGTGGTGGTGGTGCAGTGGTGGTAATGGAGATAGAAAGACAGAGAGGACAGAGTAAGAGAAGAAGGTCAGTCTGGAACAACATGGAAATGAAATTTCTTTTTTTAACTGTAACCAATCTCCACACCACTACTTCCCTGCCCACCTCTCCACTCCCCC
>NC_069005.1:9006015-9013074 GCF_001194135.2 Octopus bimaculoides | reverse complement strand
CCCCCACCCCACCCCCGTCCAGTGCCAGCCAGTAAACATTTCCTCAACACTGAAACACAAGAACAGATTTGCCTTCCAGCCAAGATAGGGTACTGAACTGCTGAAGAGATAAGTTTGTAAGTTTAAAGTAATTTCACCTTCAGCATAATTATAATTATTCATTGGAAAATCTAATTTTAGCATAATTGGGAAAATGTTAAAATGCATGTTTCCCATCATCAACATCAACATCATCATCATCATCGACAACTGCATTGTTGTAATGTCCATTTTTCCATACTGACATGAGTCAGCTGAACTCTGTTGAGGTAGAGATTTTCTATGGTCAGATGCTTTTTCTATCAGCAAACTCATTCCCAAGTAAGATACCCAATTAAGATACCCGCCAGTTCTTAGAATAACAAACAGCAGCTCATGGAGGGACATAACTTTTATTCTTTTACTTGTTTCAGTCATTAGACTGCAGCCATACTGAAGCGGCACTGGCAACGACCTCGCTCGAATGCTTTTTCACGTGCCACCGGCACAAGTGCCAGTAAGGCAATGCTGATAACAATCACACTCAAATGGCGCTATTTATGCGCCACTGGCACAAAAGCCAGACAGCTACTCTGGCAATGATCACGCTTGGATGGTGCTGTTAGCGCTCCACTGGCACGGGTGTCAGTCATTGAATTTAGTTTGATTTCGATTTCACTTGCCTCAACAGGTCTTCGCAAGCAGAGTTTAGTGTCCAATGAAGGAAAGGCTGGCACGGGTGCCCGTCGTCAAATTTGGTTTGATTTCAATTTATATCGTGCAGGTGACACGTAAAAGCACCCACTACACTCTTTGAGTGGTTGGCGTTAGGAAGGGCATCCAGCTGTAGAAACTCTGCCAAATTAGATTGGAGCCTGGTGTTGCCATCCGGTTTCACCAGTCCTCAGTCAAATCGTCCAACCCATGCTAGCATGGAAAGCGGACGTTAAACGATGATGATGATGATGATGATAGTCGCAAATCAATGCAAATAAAGAAAGCAAGCTCATCAGTGAGATCGCCATAGCAACATAATTATGTTTACAAATAAATTCTTACTGCGATACCTGCACGGTTCCCTGAATCCTTATTTTATACTGACTGGGAACTCTGTTAGTTATGACAAGGAATGTCCCAGTTAATTTAATCAACAGAACACTCTTAGGTGGTTGAGTACTCCACAGGCAATCAGACCCTAAATGTAATTCTTAGAGAGATCCAGCATGGTACATAGAATGTAACAAGGCTTGCCCATGAACTGCAGAGTGGAGGCACGTGGTTTAGTGGCTAGAGTGTTGGACTCATGGTCGTAAGATTGTGGTTTCAATTCCTAGAATGGATGACATGTTGTGTCCTTGAGCAAATTACTTCATTTCATGTTGCTCCAGTCCACTCAGCTGGCAAAAATGAGGAATCCTGCAATGGACCAGCATCCTGTACAGGTGGGGAATATATACACCATGAAAATCAGGACACCAATCCCTATGAGTTGACATAATTTGAGAAGGAAGGTAAGGTAACATGAACCACAGGTACAACTCATTTTCTCGGCTGAGTGGACTGGAGTAACATGAAATAAAGGTAGAGGAGTCCTAGTTGCATCTGTAGTGTGTGTGTATATATATATATATATATATATATATATATATATACATATAATTTAAAATAGGATAAAATCTTTATAAGAATTTATCAAGTAGTTAGTGTGAGAGCCTCCTCATAAGGGCAAAATTTACAATTATTCACTTTAAATATATTTATTTATATTAATGGCATTACTACACATAAATATCTCGTGCTATTAAGGACTCTTAAAGTCAAAACTATTATAACAACTGCCATAATAAATACATACATATTTAACTTTAAGTGTTCCTAATAGCATATTGTTTGTTGTGTGATAGAAAATCATATACAGTGCATGAGTGAGAAGGGTTTAGACTCTTGTATATGTTTTTATGTCTCTCATCACAGATGTGTAAAAGTTCTCATTTTACTTCTTCAAACTTACACTCCTCATGGTCTCAAATACCACACTCTTTTTATTTACTATGCATAGCATCTCCTCCATACATGGCACATACATATCATCATCATCTAGTGTTTTAAATCCAGGTTTTGTCCCCGTTAATGGAGGTAGCCAGATTTACCTCAATGTCATAGCAACTGAGGTAGGCCGATGCAGCTCACACCAACCTTTGGGCTGGCTGGTGCCCATTTTTCTTTGCTAACATGAGGCTTTTTTGAAGCTGGATTTTCTACAGGGAGCATGCCCTTGTTTACCCTCAGCCTCAGTTTCTAGACATGAGTGGTCCTGAGACCAAGGCCTCAAACACGATTTTTAAGAAATGTGGAAAACTAGCTCAGGAAGGCAGAGACACTACTCTCTGAGATCCCTTTCAGAGTCCCCTACCTATTATATATATATATATATATGTATATTCAAATCCAAGATATATTCACAACCAAAATCTCACAGAAGCAAGTCTTTCTGCCCACACAGAAGGTTATTGTGAACACGTGGAGGATCTGTACCATCAAACAGCTTCATTGTCGACCATGCTTGTTGCATTTTTTTGTACACCATTTGGTACTTGGTATGGAGGCCTAGAGAGGCAACCAGATAGCAGAGCGATGCCAACTGCCTTACTCCCCATCCAAAGGTGTTTTGCTCCTGGACAGAGCAGTCAATGTTGACCTACTGACAGACAGCCAACATCAACAATATCTGCTGAAACGAGTGTGATATTATTATCCCATTTTGTCAAAGTGAAAAGGATTGTCACATTCATCATACTACAAGTGTAATATACTGGCAAAGTCTTTTTGTAATCACCTAAGTAGTGAAATAAATGAAAAACAGTTGGCTTAAAATCTCCCTCTGTAAATTGTCATTAAGCAAGGCAATGATCAGTCTACATGTGATGCAGGTGTCAAACAAATCACTTCCACTGACCTGTGAATTAATGTGTGAAAAAGCACTAATTGATCTGCAAGTGTTTTCAAAGTACATAGATGCCAACAACACTTTACATTTTCTAGTGAAGTAAAACCATTATGCTTGCCTGAAGGTGCCAGAAAATGGATACGTGTAAAGATAAATGAAATTATGTACACATGTACTATTAGTGTACTGAAACGACAGTGAGCATGTGTGTGAGAGTGTGCATGTGTGCGTGTGTGTGTGTGTGTGTGTGTACGTGTGAGATCAGTCTGGATTCGACTTGCCAGCTAAAATGGTCATTGCTCTATGCCAGCTGAAATACCTCATTAAATCCGATGCAATTTACAAGTTCCTTAATTTGCAAAACAGCCCCCATTTTTGTTCTGTACCATTGTTTCATTCTAGCATCTAACTAAATAGTCAAAGGAATCTTCTGTGGACTCCTGCAATGTTTGAAGACCAGGGTTATTCCTGGGGTTGCTGGTGCCCAGGGAAAGCTAAATTTTGGTGCTCTGGGTAAACTGATTTTCAGCACCTTTACATAAATAATTTTATTATTTTTTTTTTGCAAAGAGGAAGAATTAAAGACCTAGAAATAAAGCATTTATTACAATTTATATCTACATTTTTTTATTTTATTATTCTTTTATACTTTTACTTGTTTCAGCCATGACTGTGGCCATGCTGGAGCACCGCCTTCAAGGGTTTTAGTCAAACAAATCGACCCCAGGACTTAATTTTTTTAAGCCTAGTACTTATTCTCTCGGTCTCTTTTGCTGAACTGCTAATGACGGGAACATAAACACACCAACACCGGTTGTCAAGTGGTGACAGGTGGACAAGTACAGACACAAAGACACACATACGATGAACTTTTTTCAGTTTCCATCTACCAAATCCACTCACAAGACTTTGGTCAGCCTGAGGCTATAGCAGAAAGACACTTGCCCAAGGTGCCATGCAGTGTGACTGAACCAAAAAACAAACGGTTCGGAAGCAAGTTTCTTACCTAACAGCCATGCCTGTGCCTATACATATATTTATTTTCATATTTTTCCCTTTGTATTCCTTGGAAAATCCACAAAACACAGCATGGTCTTTATGCCATAATGTGTGTGGCCAGAAAGACCAGAACAATTAGCGTTTTGTGGGTGTTTGTTGATTTGAATGTTCATGTCTATGCGTATGCTGTGTATGTGAGGAGATGCATGTTAACCATTCAGTATTTAAACTGGCCATATCTGGCCCAAATATGCTATTTGTTTTAGGTTCAAACTGACCTATCAAACCTATATTTCAGTGCCATTCAAAATATATCTTGGGTTGTCCGGAAAGTTCGTGCCGATTTATAGTAGCTTACCTTTTGACTTATTAACCATGAAACCACCTCAATTCTGGGAAGAGGGTATTTTCAAGTTAAAGGAAAGATGGTGACGCCTTGTGCAACACAATGGTTCATATTTGGTTGATTAAAAATGTAATGGTAAGTATTTATTGACCTTTTTCTTTCCTTTAAAAATCGGCACCAACTTTTTGGACAACCCAATACTATCACGTCATTAAAATTTCAAAGCTATGAGATAATTAAAAAGCATGATTAATTAAAAACATTAATGAAAAAGCATTACATTTAACAGAATAATGTGAATGCCAACGGGTTAAATAAAAAGAGTGCAGTGTTTGAGACCATGAGGAGGGGAAATTTTAATGCATCCATACATACATACATACTTAAATATATAGTAGGTGCTTTCTTGTATACAAGCGAAGTCATTGCTAGAAAAAAGCCATTGAGACGAGTCTTTGTTGATGCGATGTGAGGCCCTTGCATGAGTCTTGAGCCCGGAAAAACTCTTGCACATTCTATTACATAATGCAACGCTGTGCTGGCTGGCAGAAGAAACAGGTGCCACAGGGTAAACTCTTTTGAGATGCTTTTCCAATCCTCCAACTGAAAGGTAAATTTCTTTGTTTCTTACCAGTTGTTTCAGCCCTTCCCAATGTTACTTGAATTAGCATGGAAAAATAAAAAATATTTTTATTATAATTATGTTTTATTTATGTTTGTTTATTTATTCATTTATTTATTTATTTATTTTTCGTTTCTTTGTTTATTTACCTATTTGTAGTTCTGTCCTTCCTTTCCAACATCTGTTTATTGTCTCCGAAATTTGAATAAATCTGACCTCTTTTCACACTTACAATGACAGAGTGTCAAGACAAACATAAATGAACGAATTCATCTGACACACAATTCATATATATATACACATACATATACACACACATATATATATATACATAGATGCATATACATATATACATACATATAAATACATACATACACAAACATATATGAGTGTGTGTATATATGTATATATATATATATATACATATATATATCTGAGATTATAGACTGCGTCTTCCACTCAAGAAGAAGGCCGATTACATTGTTGGAAGAATCATCTTACAAGTGCTCGAAATGTATGTTTTATGGATGTTAAAAAACATCCTGCATATGTTAAACCTTTGGAGGTGAAGACTATTGATGTTAGCTTCAACCAAGATAATAAGAAGATGGAACAGTCTTTCGGAGACTATAAAAACAACAACTTATTTAATGTTATTAAAATTATGTAACAAAACATAAAGCACATATACATCTGAAGCTCAGAAGACACACACACACACACACACACAGATGTGTGTGTGTGTGTGTGTAATAGCACAGAAACTGACAGGCTAAGTGGTCAGTGCAGTCGTTTTATGAGGGTAGAAAGTGGAGGATTAATGTACAATAAAATGTCTTGTATATTCTGATTCTTTGTCAAGTGAAACCTTCAGATGTTTCTACTATCATAAGAGAAGGCAGAAACAGCATGTATATATATATATATATATATATATATATATATATATATATATAGTGCCCCTGGACTGGCTCTTGTGCGGGTGGCACATAAAATACACCATTTTGAGTGTGGCCGTTGCCAGTACCGCCTGACTGGCCTTCGTGCGGGTGACACGTAAAAGCACCCACTACACTCTCTGAGTGGTTGGCATTAGGAAGGGCACCCAGCTGTAGAAACTCTGCCAAATCAGATTGGAGCCTGGTGTAGCCATCCGGTTTCACCAGTCCTCAATCAAATCGTCCAACCCATGCTAGCATGGAAAGCGGACGTTAAACGATGATGATGATGTACATATATATATATACTATATTGGTTTCAAATTCTGGTGCAAGGCGAGCAGATTTTTGGGAAGGAGTAAGGTGATTCCATTGAACCCCAATAATCAACTGGTGCTTATTTTGTCAACCCAGGCAAAGTGTGTTATTCTCGGAGATATTAAGGTGGTAATAGTGTCTTTTGGCATCTATTTTTCCAGTGCGTAGAGAGGCTTATAGCCAATCCCTTGTTATAATTATGTCTTATAATTATAAAATATATGTGTGTGTGTGTGTGTGTGTGTGTATTTGCACACACACACACAGAGATAATGTAGAGAATTGTTTGACTAGAAAATGAACAATTCAAAAGAATTTACTGCTAAACAGAGAGAATGCAAGAGTTATTCAATATTTTCTTACAATTTGCATTTCTGAGAAAATATTGAATGATTCCATTATATATGTATCTATCGACCTAGCAAGCTCCCGCTCTATCTATCTATATATCTATCCATCAACCTCTGTGTATGTATGTATGATGTATGTATGTATATATATATATAACCTTGTGTACACATATATAGGCAAATAGACATATATATGCATATATATATATATATATATATATATATATATATATATATATATATATATATATATATGCATATATATATATATATATATATATAGATAGATAGATAGATATAGAAATATATATGCATACATATATATCTATATATAAGAGAGAGAGAGAGAGAGAGAGAAAGAGATAAACATGTGTGTATATGCATATGTGTGTATACGTTCATGTGTGCGCATATATATAGGTACTAATATACATCTACATATATACAGATGTATATGCATACATATACACACATACATATACATTGATATATATATATATATATATATATATATATATATA
>NC_069005.1:9002636-9005145 GCF_001194135.2 Octopus bimaculoides | reverse complement strand
ATATATATATATATATATATATATATATATATATATATATATATATATATATATACTGTTATTAATGTAACTGCTTTGGTAGCTTTATATTATGACTGCAGGCTAAAATTAACACTATTTTGATATTTAATTTTAAAATTGTTATTTTGATACATTTGTGTGTTTGTGTGTGTGTATACTTGTGAGTGTATGTGTATATATATATATGTATACACTCACACTCACACATGTGCATGCATTTGCCAACAAATTTTCTTTTACTGCTTTTAACTATATTTTATGTATGAACCTATTGGTATAACAATAAATTAAAGCAGCAATAAAAATGTTGATAATAATAATAACAATAACAATAATAATAACAATAATAATAATAATAATAATAATAATAATAATAATAATAATAATAAAATGCCCGGATGCAGTACCAGGCAGTGGCTCTTATGGCTTCTGATCTTAATTGATTGGAAGTGTTATCATGTACATTGTTTAGTCTTGGTATAAAAGATGGGCTACAGCAAATATTCTGCTTAATACCACAGATTTGCTTTGTCAGTTGTTTGACCGTAACCAGTTGAGCCTGTCCCTTGGTGGTTGATGATATGTGCATCTCTGATCATGGGCAGAAGTAGTGGGGGAACATCACAGCCATGTGTTGAGAGGAATTCTTTGGAGTTTGAATAATTCACCTTTGGAAATATGTGTGTTTTGCTCAACATCCTTTAATGAACCTTATTGAGGGACCTTTTGAGCTAGATTGGCTACTCCACCAGAAGAAAATTCTAACTGGGCTCCACCTGCGAGGTCATACGCTGTTTATCTTGATATGAGATCACCATGTCATGCACATATAGTTGTGATGCATGTACCTGGTGTACCCTCATCAGACATGCTTTCTTAATAATAATGATAATAATAACAAGAGCACTCAGACAGCACAAACCTTCACCAAGGCAACACCAATGTTCTCTCAACGATTAGCCAGAGATGATTTTTTGAAATGAGAATATCTGAAATAAACTCGATTGCTCTCACAAACAAGAATACTAAGAATGAACCTGATTGCTCTCAAAAATTAAGTAAAAGAATTGGAAAAATAATCTAGAATCCTTATCCAGTACCGGATCAATCCCAAAATCTAATTAGTTCATGCCAGTCACGAGGCCAAGCATCCCTGAAAGTTTCATCCAAATTTATCCCACAGTTCTTGAGATATCTTGCCCATGGACAAGCAAAGAAACAAACGTGACTGAAAACAATACTCCAGCCTTCACTAAGGTAGAGGTAATAATAATAATAATAATAATAATAATAATAATAATAATAATAATAATAATAACAATGGTTTCACATTTTTGTACCCCTACTATAACAGTTTCAGTCTTGTTGAAACCCGCTGTTTCAACAAGACTGAGACTATTATTGTAGGGGTACACAACATTGAGGGAGATGACATCATGGTTTTGAGGCCACAAATGGTCGTAGTATTTTAATCATCTGTGATGAGGCATTTAATTGTGCATTGCTATGTGCTATGTTGTGTGTTTAACTCCTTAGAACTCAGATTATTCTGCCAAATATAATGATCATATATTCACATTACCCATGTGCTATCTTGTGGATTCCAGACTTCAATGATGTGACTGTCTATTTTTAGAATGACATTGCTGGGTATGTGTGAGAAGCCAGATTTGTCCAGTTTGAACATAAAACAAGAAGAATATTTGGGCTGGACATGGCCAGTTTAAATGCCAAAGAGTTAAATCTCTCTTAGGTTGACTTAGGCAATGAAGACATCCATTTGCTCTACACTCAGTACAGTAAATACCAGTCATAAACTGGCATTGATCTGACTGAGCTATGGAAGAAGATACTTGCCCAAGGTGCCATGCATGCAGCAGAACTGAATCCAAAGCCACTTAGTAGCAAAGCAGATTTCGTAACCACACAGCCATATCTTATTAAGACGGGGTGGCCATGAGTAGAACAATAAAGATCAGAGGTAATTACTAAATCAAAAGCCCAGAGAGGAAAGAAAGGAAAAGTGAGGCATTGTGCTATTTGAACTTGGAACAGCTCCTCACGCTCGCAGTTTCAATCTCTACCACTTCTGTCCTCTCAACCCTGCTTCACAGAAAATCACATTTATGCGTATTTGTCCTCTTCTTTTTGACCAATATTTTGACGCCAGTTTGAAGTTTCGCATATTAGACAATATTAGACAACTCTCAAGACTGCGACACTTATTGGGTACTACTGATGATGATGATGATGATGATGATGATGATGATGATGATGATGATGACGATGATAATAATAATAATCTTTTCTTAATAACAACAACGGTAATAATATAACAGACTGCAACGTGTTCTGAACAATTGTAGTTTATTG
Organism: Octopus bimaculoides; assembly: GCF_001194135.2. Lineage (NCBI taxonomy): Eukaryota > Metazoa > Mollusca > Cephalopoda > Octopoda > Octopodidae > Octopus > Octopus bimaculoides. The sequence continues at coordinate 9,002,751 of NC_069005.1, read as the reverse complement.
ATGTTTGATCTGCCGATCAAATCAAAGACTCACACACATACATGTGTATGTGTGTGTGACATTGTATATGTGTCTCTCTGTTTGTGTATATATATATATATATATATATATATAT
>NC_069005.1:9000835-9002303 GCF_001194135.2 Octopus bimaculoides | reverse complement strand
GACGCTCTTCCGATCTTATATATATATATGTATGTATGTATGTATGTATGTATGTATGTATGTAAGTATATATATACACACTAAATCTAATTAAAGCTTGAATAAGGATTCCACTAAGAAACTGAGACGAGAATCTACAAATCTTTATAGAATCATTTCCACCATTATTACCATTATTATCATTCACGATTACCGACACCACCACCACCACCACCACCATCATCATCATCATCACCACCGCTGCTCTCATTATTATTATCATTATCATTATTATTATTATTATTATTATTATTATTACTACTATTATTATTATTATTATTATTATCATCATTATTAATGTCATTGTTTTGTTGTTGTTGTTGTTGTTACTTTTGCGTGAGATAAAGAGAGTGATACCAACAGTTGTGGTAACTCTTACAGAATTTAATGACATGGTCGGCCATTGACATTTTCTGAGGAAGAAAATCAAAATGGAAGTTAAGATACTTTGGTAGAGAGAGTAGAAAAATGCAGTGTTACGGCATTATTCTCTTTTTCCCCCCTTTTGTTCCTTCTTTGTCCTCTATGCACTTTATACACTTACACATAGCGGAAGATTCATAGTAGTAGCAGCGGTGGTCATGGTAGTAGTAGTAGTAGTAGTGGTGGTGGTGGCAGCAGCAGCAGCGACGGCAAGTAGTAGTAGCAATAGCAGTAGTAGTTGTTGTTTAGTAGCCCCTGGTCTGTCTTGGCTAACAGAGGAGGCAGTTCAGTTCTGGATCAGATGTTACAGGTATACCTGTCAGACGGTCTTGCATTCAAACAGCGTGTATCTAGATTTAACATTGTCCATTGTCCGTCATCATCAACATCATCATCATCGTTGCCATTTAACGTCTATCTACCATGCTAGTATGGGTTAAGTGGGTCGACAGGATCCAACAAGCTGGAGGACCATATCAAGCTCTAATATTTATTTTGGCACAGTCCCAATGACTGGACGCCCTTCCCAATACAAACACACCAAGCACTTTACAAAGTGTATTGAGTGCTTTTCTCGGGACTCTTGCACAAGTGAGGTCACCAAGTAACTCAGAAGACAAAGTATGTCTTTGTTGGCATACACTCTCAGGGTGGTTGGCGTTAGGAAGGGCATCCAACTGTAGAAACTCTGCCAGATCAGATTGGAGCGTGGTGCAGCCATCTGGTTCGCCAGTCCTCAGTCAAATCATCCAACCCATGCCAGCATGGAAAGCAGACATTAAACGAACGATGATGATACGTACTAGGCTGTCCAGAAAGTTCTGAATGTTTTTAAACTAAATCTTTTAATGCTTCATTGAACACACCTGCAATGTAATACAGTTAAAACTTTGGTATCACTTGAAGTGATGCATATCCAAAAGTTTCGTATTCATGTTGTAATGCTTTCCTTTTTAAAAAAATGGAGAAAACACTGCAAAGTCTTTCAAAAACATTTGTGAAGATA
>NC_069005.1:8997778-9000748 GCF_001194135.2 Octopus bimaculoides | reverse complement strand
GTTTAGCTTGGAAGATAATATTGGCAGTGGAACTCCTTCAAAACTGGATGAAGATGTTTTGGAGGCAAAAATCAAAGAAAACTCAAATATCACATCCAGAGAACTTGCAGAGGAATTGGAACTTTCTAAAAGCATGGTTCATGAAGTATATCCCTTTTTGCATATTAAAAAAAGGCTCAGAGCTTTTCAGACAACTTAATATATAAAAAAGGCTCAGAACTTTTTGGACAAACCTATGTATATATATATATATATATATATATATATTGGGTCATCCCATAAATAATGCGAATCCTTGCTCTTATCATAATCAGAGACATTCAGTTCATGTCAATCCCAATTTTTTGTGTTGTTTTTCTATTTTTGTAATGATTTCTTTTGTTTTTAGACATAGTCCACTATATTCTGGACTATGTTATCCAAATGTACCCTTATATCTCAGACAGCATGCCACTAGTTGAGGAAGACATTTGGTGAAGTTTTTAACACAAAGTCAAGTGACCACTCCAGCACCTTCTTTGGCCCATTCTACACTGCAATATCAATCAGAGAAATCAATACCATTCAAATGGATAATAATTGAACCTTTATTAGATATAACTAACAACCTTGCAAGTGATGCTGTGGCACTGATCCCGATTATTCTTCACTTTCTTGAAACGTATAAGAAAAGGAAAATGAAATTGTTTGATGTTTGAGTCTTTTACAAGACTATGTTATTAGTAGAGCAAGGCGAATGAATTGGTTTTGAGCCTCCAAAGACTATTGTTAATAATTCTTGATGCTTCAAATGTTATACTGTTATGTCGGAAGAATGCAATAAAATTGAAAGCACTGCCGACAAGCTCCAAAAGATTCTTTATGTTTGAACAGCCTCATCGCATGCAAGCAATTATGATACCTGGTCGTTGTCACAGAATTACTAGCATTTTAATAATTTATACATCACTGTCATAATCATCATCATCATCATCAACATCATCTTTTTATAAGACTCTTGGGCAAGTTTCACTGTGTCTTTAGTATTGTTTATTTACAGCAGGACGCCTTCCTTTGTCCTTGATAATTCTATGATATGGTTCGGATTCATTTTATGATACTGGCAAACGAGAGAGGTTCTCAAAAACAGGACTGAAGAATCCTCTTTACTTTGTATTAGATGAATTCTTTTTTTTTAATTTCGTTATCTTTTTTTTGAAGTGTTACTGCTTGCCTAGACAGGTAACCTTCAAGCAACAAAGTTATTTTACAAAATTCTTCGTGTAGTACACGACAAACATGGCTGTGTAGTAAGTTTGCTTCCTAACCACATGGTTTCATGTTCAATCCTACTGCATGGTTCTATTTATGGTCGGATGCCAACTGAAGCCTTGTGAGTGGATTTGGTAGGCAGAAACTGAAAAAGCTCATCATATATATAAATATACGTAGGCACAAGTGTGACTGTACGGTAAGAAGCTTGGTTTTGGGTTCAGTCCCACTGCATGGCACCTTGGGCAAGTGTCTTCTACTTTAGCCTTGGACTGACCAAAGCCTTGTGAGTGGATTTGATAGATGGAAACTGAAAGAAGCCTGTTGTGTGTGTGTGTGTGAGAGCATGTGTGTGTGAGAGCATGTGTGTATGTGTGGGGGGAACCGGTGTTGGTGTGTTTATGTCCCCGTAACTTAGTGGTTTAGCAAAAGAGACAGAGTAAGTACTAGACTTAAAACATTAGTCCTGGTGTTAACTTGTTCAACTTGAAACCCTTCAAGGTGATGTTCCAGCATGGCCACAGTCAATCAAATGGCTGAAATAAAAGACTGAAAGGATCCATTTTACTGGGTAGAACACCAGTCCATAACAGGGTTACCCATTTGCAGCTGAGTGGACTGGGGCAATGCAAATGAAGTGTTTTTTCTCAAGAACATAATGCACTGCGCAGTTCAAGAATTGAAACCACAATCTTGTGACTGTGAAGCTGACAGCCTAATCACCAGTTCATACATCCTTTCACAGGGAGTGGCAGATTCAGACTGAAATCTCATGTAATATTTAGTTACACTGCTTTACACTCTGAGTTCAAATCCTGCTGAGGTCAGCTTTGCCTTTCATCTTTACCGTATAAAGAACTGATCAAAGAACTCGAATTGATGTAATCGACTGTTCTCTCACCTGTAACCTCAATGTATGGCGCTATACACATGTAAGAAACCATTAATATTAGAATTAAAATTATTAATGATAAAACTTGTGTGTCTATCGTGCTGGTAAAATAAATGAATTGAAATTTTCCTGCTATTTGTTTGTTGTTTTCTTTTTGATGTAATTTTTTCTTCACTTTTTCTGTCTCCGCCTCCACTTGTTGTTTGCTCCTCCTTCATGTTTTCTTTACCTTTCCCCCCTGCCTCCTCCTCCTCCTATTGCTCCTCCTTCTTTTGTCTTGTCTTTCTCCTCCTCCGGTTTGCTCCACCACCTGTCTTATTTTCCTCCTTCTCATCTTGTTTGCTCCGCCTTCATCTGTTTTCTTTCCTTCCTCCTCCTCCTCCTCCAACTATTTGCTTCTCCAAATCACTTCAGTTCCTTCTCCTCCTTCTCCTATTCCTGTTTGCTCCTCCTACAGCTGTAATTTCCTCCTCCCTCTATTTGCTCCGCCTTCATTTATCTTCTCCCTCCTACTCATCTCTTCCGCTTTTTCTTCTCCTCCCACTTTCATCTAAGCTACACCCCCTCACACACACACACCCATACCAACCCCCTCTTCCTGTTGCTCCTTCTTCAATTCTCTTTCCTACTCCATCTGCCTTCTCCTCCCTCCCTCCCTCTCTCTCTCTCTCTCTCTCTCTCAATATCTAAACTCTAAATTCCCAAAACATTGCCATGTATTTTCGCAACCGGCTTTCTTTTCTAGACATGATGTAACAGATAGAATTCACTGGTCTGCTGGAATGGTCAACCTCCCCACCGCCACCGCATACAATCAAAACACATAA
>NC_069005.1:8994465-8997768 GCF_001194135.2 Octopus bimaculoides | reverse complement strand
GGTGGTGGTGGTGGTGGTGGTGGTGGTGGTGGCGGTGCTATTAGATTTGTTGCTGTTGTGAATGGCAATAAAGGTGTTACTGTAGACAGTAGTGTTATGGTGGTAGTGCTCGCAGTAATGTTGATGGTGGTAGTTGTGGTGATGGTAGTGGTGGGGATAGTATTGGTGGCGAGGTGATAGTATTGGTGATGGCGGTGGTGGGGCAATAGTGGTGATAGTGTAGGTGCTGGTGGTGGTGATGGTGGTGGTAGTGTTGGTGGTGGTGGTGGGGATAGTGTTGGTGATGGTGGTGGTGGTAGGGCAATGGTGGTGGTAGTGTTGGTGAAGGTGGTGGCGACAGTGATGATTGGGATGATAGTGTTGTTGGTGGCGGTGTTAGTGGTGGTGCTCGTGGTGGTGTGGTTAGTGGTGGTGTTGGTGGCCATGATTGGTGGTAGTGGTGTTGCTAGTGATGGTGAGGATGGAGTTGTGGTTAGTGTTGCAGATGATGGTGGTAGCGTTTAACCCTAAGCTCCACCCTGATCAAGCAGACATGATCAAAGGCATTCCATATATGACCATCCCCTCTTATAAGTGGTTTCAGGCACTACAATGCAATATTCCTTATGTCGATGCTGCTGCTCCTGACAATAATGATGATGATGATGATGATGATGGTGGTGATGATGATGATGATGGTGATGATGATGATGATGATGGTGATGATGATGATGATGACAATAATCCTAATGGTGATAATGTCGATGACAACAATGATGATGTCAATGATCATGATGCTGGTGGTATTGATGATGCTGATGATTATTATTGTGATGATGACATTGATGATGATGATGATGATGATGATGATGATGACTGTGACAGTTTCTTATGATGCTTTTATTCTTTTATTCGTTTCGATCATTTGACTGTGGCCATGCTGGAGCACCACCTTTAGTCGAACAAATCGACCGCAGGTCTTATTCTTTGGAAGCCTAGTACTTATTCTGTCACTCTCTTTTGTCGAACCACTAAGTTACAGGGACGTAAACACACCAACATCAGTTGTCAAGCAGTGGTGGGGGGACAAACACAGACACAAACATACACACACACACACACACACACACACACACACACACATATATACATATATATATATATACATACATACAATGGGCTTCTTTCAAATCCACTCACAAGGCTTTGGTCAGCCCAAAGCTATGGTAGAAGACACATGCCCAAGGTGCCACACAGTGAGACTGAACCCAGAACCATGTGGCTGGTAAGCAAGCTTCTTACCACACAGCCATGCCTGCGTCTATGATGTTTTTTTTCTTTTTTTTTTTTTTTTTTTTTTTTTTTTTTTTTTTTTGCAGTTTCACTCCAATTCAAACAGATTGAACAAAAACCTATGTTTGAAAGACACTCTAACCATGGCAAATCCACACACTTCCTCAAGTCACACATTATGAACCACATTACCTAAAGTTTCCTTCCTTTTTTTCAGATGTTGAGAGTATAATTTCAGTGGGATTTTGTTGCTATTTCTAGCAGATCGAGAACAATTTAATGACATTTGTTGACATTGAGATAGCTGTTTATCGTTGTAGATGTTGGGGTGGTGGTGGTGGTGAAAGAGGTGGTGGTGGTGATAGTGGTGTGGTGTGGTGCTTGTTCTTGGTGGTGGAGGTGATGGTGGTGGTAGTGTCATCATCATCATCATCATCATCATCATCATCGTTGTCGCTGCTGCTGCTGCTGTTTAACCCCGGGTCGTACTTGATCCATCAGATCTCTGATTAAAAATGTCCCAACAAAGACTCGCCCAATCTTTGCTCTTCTTCCCATGGTTGTGTGATAGCAACAGCAAGAGAAGGAGAGAGACAGACAGACAGACAGACAGACATACAGACAGACAGACAGACACACAGACCCTCTGTTAATATATAAATAAATCCAATATATATATATATATATATTTATATATTTATATATAAACCAATATTTTGATGTCACCAAAAATGTCTGGTTTGCTAGATAAAGCCAGACGGAAAGTAAAGCTTTTATCACTTGAGGACAGGTTACTACACCCTCTCCTCCCACTACTACTACCTCCCACTCTTCATATCACCATTACTACTACTACTACTACTACTACTACTACTATTGCTATTACTACTGCTACTACTACCCTCCGTGTTACTAACACACCACCACTACCACCACCATAACCACAATTACCACTACTATTACCACCACTACCGCCAGCACCACTACTGCTGCCACCATCGCCACCACTACTGCTGTGGCAACCACCAACACTAACACTAGTGCCACTACCACTACGACTGCCATTGCTAACGCCACTAGTACTAGTCTCAACACCACAACCACTGCTACCAATACCACCACCTTCTACCACCACTACTACCACCTTCACCATCACAACAAGCACCATTGACACCACCAGCACTATCACCAGCACCCTTGATACTACAATCATTTTACCAGCCTGCCACCATCACCACTGTCACCACTACAGCCATATGATGTTGATGCTACTACTACTACTACTATTACTACTACCACTAGTGATGTTGATGATGCTACTACTACTACTACAGGTGTGAAATGAAGAGATAATCTAATCTCCAATAAGAGAAATTCCATTTTCTGTAATCTTGCACCTTTCATTGTGATTAAGCCAGTAAACAGGATAAGGTGAAAATGAAGCCAATACGCACACACACACACACACACACACACGACCACATGCTAATACACACACACACGTGCTCAAACACACACACATGTTCACACACAGATCAATGCATAAATACACACACTCATTCATATGCATCTTGCAATCACGCCTGTTATTTCGTGCCTTTTGTTTTCCTCAATGCCCGGGTTCTTCAGATTCTTACAGACATCCTTCAGAGAAAGAGAAGAACACTTTGGCAACTCCTTCCTCTTTGTCGTCTCCTTCTTTGTCATCTTCTTCTTCTCCTTCTCCACCACCTCTTCTTTCTCCTTTCTTCCTACATCTCTTGTTGCTGTTCTTGCTGTTGTGCTGCTCTCAGCGAAGTGTATGGCTTGAAAAGCATCCCACCCTCTTAATTAAGTTGTTACATCTACAAAACAATATTCTACCGCTCCACCTCCTCCTCCTCCTCACCTCCTTCGACCCTCCTCCTCTTCCCCATTTCATCATTTCTAATGCCAGAAAGTATTTGAAGGAGATGTTGAAGATAAAGTAGATGATCTCCGCCATCATCATCATCATTTATTTTCTCCACTCTTTCTCTTTTTTTCTCTTCC
>NC_069005.1:8993230-8994219 GCF_001194135.2 Octopus bimaculoides | reverse complement strand
TTTTCTTCATCATCTTCTTCGAATCCTCCTCCTCTCACCGCCATTTGTATCCTCCTTCAAGTTCTTTACTTTCACTTTCGTTTTCAAACCTTTCTCCTCTCCTCTCCCCACCCCACATCTCCACCACCCCACTTCTTTCCCTTCATTTTCTTCTCCATCCATCCTTTTCTTCCCTCCAGCCCCACATCATCTCCTTCCACTTCTTTTCCTCCATTTTCCTCTTCGAATCCTTCTCCTCTCCCCAACCCACATCTCCACCCCCCACTTCTTTTCCTTCATTTTCTTCCTCAAACCCTTCTCCTCATTCCCCTCATCTCCTTCCTCTTCCTTCTCCCTTTAGCTTCATCATAATCCTTCATCTAAACACCCACCCAACACGTAAATACTCATGCTGGCTGGTCACCACCTCAAAATTATTTCTCATTCTAATTTATCCTTTGACGATGTTGTTATCACTAGCTCATTAATGGTTTCATAATGAGTAATTAACTAAATAAATACCTAACAGAATTCGTACTACTACACTAAATCACTAACCATATTCAGTTACCTCCATTTCCTCAAGAGTATTCCAGAAACAATGTGGACATTTTATCTAAACATCCCCCACCCCTTGATGTTTTGCATGCGCATGAGATGGTCACAGGACCTCAATCAACCCTCATCAACCAAACCTATGTTCCAATCACTGATTTTGTGTATTAAGGAGCTCGTTATTTAATGTATCCTTAGGTAATTATATATTATGGTAATGTGTGAGCCAAGAGAGATTTGATGGATAATTCCAGAAAGTGCACTTGTGGCTGTGTGGTAAGAAGTTTGCTTCCCAACCACATGGTTCAGGGTTCAGTCCCACTTTGTGACACCTTGGGCAAGTGTCTTCAATTATAGCCTCGGGCCAAGACCTAAGCTTTGTGAGTGGATTTTGTAGAAGGAAACTGAAAGAAGCCCATATGAACGTGTGTGTACATGTATATATATATATATAT
>NC_069005.1:8990548-8993220 GCF_001194135.2 Octopus bimaculoides | reverse complement strand
AGCATATTACTCTACCTCTGGTATTTGAGTACTCTTTTTTCCACCTTGCTTCACACTTATGTGCTTACTCAGGTATATATATATATATATGTGTGTGATGGGCTTCTTTCAGTTTCCATCTACCAAATCCACTCACAAGGTTTTGATTGGCCTGAGGCTATAGTAGAAGACACTTGCCCATGGTGCCATGCAGTGGGACTGAACCCAGAACCAAGTGGTTGGGAAGCAAGCTTCATACCATACAGCCACTTCTGCACCATATATACATATAAATGGAGATGGAAATAGCACAGAATAAAGCCTTAGACATTTCAGTTTAAGAAGGAATTTAATAAAAGATTATATAAATGAAAATATTAATATTACCAGTTTCAATGTATTTAATCTTATCAAATATTAGTAAAAAATTTATAAAAATTTTAAATTCTGTGCGATTTCCACCTCCATCTTTTTTATATGTAAAAATTTGATTTGTATAGATCTCTGATCTTTTTCCAACTATATGTGTGTGAATTTAAGCCACATATACGAATTCAAGTAATCCAGTAGTACTCATAAAAAAATCTCTTTAACCCTTTCGTTACCATATTTCTTATTTCTTTATTACCCACAAGGGGCTAAACATAGAGGGGACAAACAAGGACAGACAAAGGGATTAAGTCGATTACATCGACCCCAGTGCCTAACTGGTACTTAATTTATCGACCCCGAAAGGATGAATGGCAAAGTCGACTTTGGTGGAATTTGAACTCAGAACGTAACGGCAGACGAAATACCGCTAAGCATTTCACCCAGCATGCTAACGATTCTGCCAGCTCGTTACCATATTTCTGTAGAGATGTTCTGTGCTTCTTTCAATTAATTTTAAATATAACAAAGAATTTAGTAAAATAAATTAGTTATCATTAAGCTAGTGTTAGGAACATAAATTGTGACTAAGATGGAAGATTTTAATTCAGAACTTTTGAAAACAAGACATTTATACTACAGAGCCAGAGGCAGTTTCAGCTGGGTTGGCAACAAAAGAGTTAATGTATCATTCTACAAAACATTTATCTATCTATATATATAAAACTGGGAATATGTGTGTGTGTTTGTCTGTATGTATGTGTGTGTGAAGCCCTAAAACTCGAGAACTGCCCAACCAATTTCATTCAAATTTTACACATGCATTAATTAGGGTCCATGCATCTTACACATGTATTACTTTGGGTCCATGGAGTGTCAACTTCTTGCCTAATGTGGGCCCAGAGCAATCTTTAAGGATTCCAGTTGATCCAATCAATGGGACAGCCAACTTGTGAAAGTAACATTCAAGTGGCTGAACACTCCACAGACATGCGTACCCGAAACGTAGTTCTCAGGGAGATTCAGTGTAACTTGAAATACAGGTACTACTCATTTTTTCCAGCTGAGTGGGACTGGAGCAACATGAAATAAAGTGTCTTACCCAAGGACACAACGTGCCACTAAGCATTGAACTCAAAACCTTGCAGTTGTCAGCCGAATACCCTAACACATATACACAGAATACTGTGCAGATCCTGCTTTTTGAATATGTACAACGCACTTGAGTGTGACATATGAGGTGAAAGAGTTGAAGAAGTTAGTGACAGGAAGAGGATCCAGCCAAAATACATTACCTCAAAAAAAAAAAAAAACACTGAGTGCCAGCCAATCCATAGAAGCCAACATGGTAAAGTAGACATCAAACACTGCAGTTGCTCTCACACACACACACACATGCATACACACACATACATACGCTTATACTATTTCACATATACATGCAAGCTGCACACCCCTGCACTTACTAACACACACACACACACACATACATGCCTTCTGTGTTTTGTTTTTAGTCAAAGAATATGGAAATATTGAGTACATTATCTTCAAACTAATGTTCAAAAAATTTTAAATTACATTTTCTCTCCATATCATTCCAGTCCAGCACTAAACTCTACTTAATGGTATATTTCTACAGGAATTCTTATCTACTATATTAGTTAGAAACAAGTTGTGAGCTTGTTACAAACTTTATATGTATGTACATGTGTATATGTATATATATTTATATATATATATATATATACACACATACATGAGCATGTATGTATATATTTATATGCATGTGTGTGTGCACATATATATACACACACACACACACACACACACACATAAATGGATATATAAACATTTTATATATCTAGAGACACATTATAATATATACTTTATGCAAAATGGAGTGTGTATACACACACATACACACATGCATATATGCACATATACATATACATGCACTCACACACACACACACACACATAGAATACACACTCCATATGCTGAACATATCAAGACAAGATTCCATTCATGGGAGAGTTGAGCTGTGCAGGTACACCTTGATGTTGCATGTATACACATTTTTATCAATGGGCATATTAACTTTTTGTTTCATTTTGTTGTAGTTTAACTTTTGCTAGTGATACATAATGTAACTTTCACTCCAACACACACACACACACACAAATTAGGTATATGTATGTGTATACATACATACATATATATATATATATATATATATGTATGTATGTGTGCATGTATGTACTTATGTATGTGTATACATATGTATATATAATTATATATATATATATATATATATATATATATAT
>NC_069005.1:8989410-8990315 GCF_001194135.2 Octopus bimaculoides | reverse complement strand
TATATATATATATATATATATATATATATTACCAGCTATCTATACCATCTACCTATATATATATATATCCATGAAATATACCTGCTATATTGCATCGTGTATACATATGTGTGTGTTCATATTTTAACACTATTATGGATGGGTTATTTTGGGTGGCCATGCATGGCATGCACACACATATGTCTTCACATATGTGTGTGTGTACACCACTATACTGATACGTTTCCCCATGGTAAAAAGTCTCCAAAATCAACCGCATCAACATCAAAAAAAATGCTAATAGTAATAGTAGTAGAAGTAGTAGTAGTAGTAGTAGTAGTAGTAGTAGCAGCAGCAGCAGCAACAGCAATAGTAGTAGTAGTACCAGCAGTGATGGTTACGGTGGCTGCAACCTGGTAGTATGTGTAGTAGTAGTAGTAGTAGTAGTAGTAGTAGTAGTAGCGGCAGTGGTAGTAGTAGTAGTGATGATGGGGGTAGTAGTAGTAGTGGCAGTAGTAGTAGTAGTAGTAGTAGTAGTAGTAGTAGTAGTAGTAGTAGTGGCAGTAGTAGTAGTAGTAGTAGTAGTAGTAGTAGTAGTAGTAGTAGTGGCAGCAATAGCAGTAGTGGCAGAGGTGGTGGTAGTAGCGGTTATGGTGGTTGCCATAATTGTAGTTGTTAGCAAGAACAACACCACACCCCAGAGAACAGCAACAGCCACAATCTTAAAAACCCCAAATAAAAATGAAGTCAGAAAGAAATAACACAAAGCACCCACACTTCAGGAACACATAAATGCATTGCCACCAACTACACACACACACATTCAGATACATATATACACACACTCGGATACATATATATATATACATATATATATATATATATACATATATATATATATATATATATATATATATATATATATA
>NC_069005.1:8988856-8989309 GCF_001194135.2 Octopus bimaculoides | reverse complement strand
ATATATATATATATATATATATATATATATATATATATATACGCACATATACACACAACAACAACAGTCAAGCAATGACAATGATAACAAGAAATGCCAATATAAACTGAGAGGGGGGAGGAGTGAAAACATTAAAAACTATAGAGAGAAGAGAGGAGAAAGATAGATGAGGGAAAGAAAACGAAGAAAAAATAAAAAGAACAAAAAGAAAAAGATAAAAAAAGAAAAGGTAATCGAACAAGCTACACCAACAACAAAAATAAAGACGTCCAGCCTTCACCACCAAAAAAAAAAAAAAAAACAAACTCATGATATCCATTCTAATTAGATTTTTTCCTCTTAATTTGTAAATTTTATTCGTTATTTTTTGCTCCACATTTATCATGTATATATGTATATATGTATGTATATATACACACACACACATATACATATATGTATGTACATATGTAT
>NC_069005.1:8982388-8987855 GCF_001194135.2 Octopus bimaculoides | reverse complement strand
ATATATATATATATATATATATATATATATAAAATTATAATTTAGGGTATCTAAGAGATACTGCCATGCTGAAAATAGCAGCCAAATCTTGACTCTAAACCACAATGAAATGCTCATATAGCACACAGGAGCGAAGGTGTTTTTTTCATCTTCGCTCTTGTGTGCTATATGAGCATTTCATTCTGGTTTATAGTCAAGATTTGGCTGCTATTTTCAGCATGGCAGTATCTCTTTGATACCCTAAATTATAATTTTAAATAATTGTTACCTTTGATGGTTTTTATTCCCATGCTGGCCACTTGATAAAATCGATATTTAAATATTGATCTTATCCTTATTTATATAAATTTATATATATATATATATATATATATATATATATATAAACACACACACACACACATATACTTTCATATACATATATGTACCTCAACTGGTTGACATGTAAATTCCGTAATGTCCTTTATGCTCTGAAGATATTTCACTCAAAATCTTAAAAAATGCAAAATTATTTTATTATATATATTTTGTAATTTTTTTATTGAGTGTAAATTGATTATAGGCAATATTAATTACAAATTAATTTATATCCATTATATCTCTCCATTTTCTTACTTAATAATATTGATATTTGTATAATATATTCATTGAAGAATGAAATCTTTATATATATTAAACCAACATATTTTGGATAAAACTATCTCTATAAGTTTTATATCTCTATAAAACTATCTCTATAAGACGTTTATATATCTTCATAATGGCTATATATATATATATATATATATATATACACACATATATATACACATAAATATATACAATAGACATATGCATACTTACAGATACATACAACTATATGTAGTTTATACATGAATAGTTAATCTCCCAATGTACTTTTCGACAGAGTATTGAGCTAATTAAGTGACCTGTCAGAGCTTTCAGAGATTCAGAATTAGTGAAAGTATCACAGTAACTAATTGTCTTTGAAGTGCACGTTAAGATGATGAACAAACAAATAGAGAGGGGGGAAGAGGGAGAGAGAGAGAGAGGTAAAGGAAAGAGAAAGAGAAAACACTGCTAATAATATTGCTTTCAAATTGTGGCACAAGATCAGTATTTTGGGGGCGATGGGACTAAGTCGATTACATCAACCCTGAGTTCAACTGGTGCTTCTTTTTTCTTTTCTACTCTAAGCACAAAGCCCGAAATTTTGGGGGAGGGTGCCAGTCGATTGAATCGACTCCAGTATGCAACTGGTACTTAATTTATCGACCCTGAAAGGATGAAAGGCAAAGTCGACCTCAGAGGAAAATGAACTCAGAATGGAAAGACAAACGAAATACCTATTTCTTTACCTCCCACAAGGGGTTATACACAGAGGGGACAAACAAGGACAGACAAACAGATTAAGTCGATTATATCGACCCCAGTGCGTAACTGGTACTTATTTAATCGACCCCGAAAGGATGAAAGGCAAAGTCGACCTCGGCGGAATTTGAACTCAGAACGTAGCGGCAGACGAAATACCGCTAAGCATTTCGCCCGGGGTGCTAAAAGTATCGACTGATACTTATTTTTATCAACCCTGAAAGGACGAAAGGCGAAGCCAACCTCAGTAAAATTTGAACTCAGAACGTAATGGCAGACAAAATATCATTAAGCGTTTTGCCTGGGATGCTAATGATTCTGTCAGTTCACCACCTCTCTTGTTGTTGTTGGCACTCCGTCACTTACGGCGTCGAGTGTTCCAGTTGATCCGATCAACGGAACGGCCTGCTCATGAAATTAATGTGCAAGTGGCTGAGCACTCCACAGACACGTGTACCCTCAACGTAGTTCTTGGGGATATTCAGCATGACGCAGTGTGACAAGGCTGGCCCTTTGAAATACAGGCACAACAGAAACAGGAAGTAAGAGTGAGAGAAAGTTGTGGTGAAAGAATACAGCAGGGTTCGCCACCATCCCCTGCCGGAGTCTCGTGGGGCTTTAGGTGTTTTCGCTCAATAACCACTTACAATGCCCGGTCTGAGAATCGAAACCGCGATCCTATGACCGCGAGTCCGCTGCCCTAACCACTGGGCCATTGCGCCTCCACTTCACCACCTCAATACTGCTAGTAATATTCATAGATTAAAGAAAAGGGATTAAAGAAGGGATTTTTCTTTGCCAGAAAAGGGTTAGGGTTCACAAAGGGTTAAAGTTTGAGAACAAGTAATGTACAGCCTTCTTCACTTGTTCATGAATTTTGTTCATATCATTAATCAGTCTGTGTGTCTGCCAATTAATTACATTTTGTTTTCTTTCTTCAACAAAAACAGTAGTGAGTAATATAATAGAGATTTGGTTGCTATTTCTAGTAGATCAATCAACGATGTAGAACCTTCTTTGTTGATGATATATTTGTTTAATGTTTTTCTTTTTTTTTTCATTTATCGTTTTGTTTTGTCATTCTTTTGTTTCGTTCAGTCTATGTGTCTAGTAATCAATTAATCAATGACTAAAGAATGATAAAGCAACGCCAAATACCTTAGAGATTGTTCATTCACTGACTCGTTGACTCCCTCTTTTTCCATCAGCATCTTACGAAACATTGACACTTTGTGTTCAATTTCGTCTGGGGAATACCTGAAAAACATTAAGAAAAATAAGTCAATTAATGACATACATTAATAAATTAGTTTGCTAATTACAATTATGATTTTTTTACAGAGTTATAAGTTCAAGTATGACTTTGTGATAAGAAGTCTGCTTCTTGACTGAATGGTTTCCATTTTGGTCTCACCACGCGGCACACTGGTCAAGTGTCTTCTACTAGAGCCACAAAGCCTTGCGACTGAATTTGGATGGATACTGAAAGAAGCCTCAGTGTGTGTGTGTGTGTGTGTGTGTGTGTGTGTGTGTGTGTGTATCATCATCATTTAACATCCGCTTTCCATTTTGGCATGAGTTACACGGTTTGCACCAGGTTCCAGTCTGATTTCGGTTTGGTTTCTACAGTTGGATGCCTTTCCTAATGCCAACCCCTCCATGAGTGTAATGGATGTGTTTTATGTGACACTGTAGCCAATTTGAACATAAAATAGGTAAAATATTTGGGCCAGACATGGCTGGTTTCAAAGTCTTGGGAGTTGCACTGTAATCTAACTAGTGCTGGTGGCACAAAAAAAAGAGGGCCCAGTACACATTATAAAGTGGTTGGCATTAGGAAGGGCATCCAGCTGTAGAAACCATGCCAAAGCAGATATTAGATGATGATGAAGTCCTTGGACCCATCAGGTACTGTCAAATCATCCACCCAATGTCAACAAGGGACATGGATATTAAATGTTGATGAAGAAAATGGTACGAGTTAGTTTTAAGAATAGTCAAAAGCACATGCACAAGAATGTATAAATATTACTGGACAAGAAAGTCAATAATTAACGTAATTAATGTAAAAAAAAAACATCTAAGCCAATAATTAACATAATTAATGTAAAAAACATTTAAAATTTAAATAGATTATAATGATATGAGGAGGAAAAGACAACATTGGCTTAATGACTAATAGAATTTTAATCAATACTTGCTGAAGTAATTAAAATACTAATTGCGTTAATATTATTATTTTCTCACAGCTTAAGTATATCTAATTAAATGTGTGATGTTCACAGCATTAGAATTGGGTTCTTTGGGTTTTTTTTTATTTGTCTTTCTTTTTGTTTTTAATTTTTTAGTCAGGTGGGAAGGTGGTATCTATGACTCTCTTGAGACTGATGAGAAGGTGGGAGGAAGATATCCTCAACCCAGAGACCCAGCCTGCCCAGATGCTTGCCACACTGTGGGCTCTTGCTAAAGGTGCCTAAGGAGCAGGTGAAGGGGGCAGCTTTAGTCCAGGTACCAAGTTAAGCCTACCACTTAAACATTTCATTATGTATGCAAGCATTCCCGGATGATCCAGATTCCTTCGGCTTTAAGATAAGATAATTCTTAATTTCTTAAACGGTGAACAATGAAGATGATATTAATAATGATCCTTTCTCCTATAGGCACAAGGCCTGAAATTCTGGAGAAGAGAGTTTGTTGATTACGTCAATCAACCCCAGTACACAACTGGTACTTATTTCATTGACCTTGAAAGTATAAAAAGCAAAGTCCACCTCGACAAAATTTGAACTCAGAAAATAAAACTGGACAAAACGCCACTAGTGCTGGTGGTGCTGGTGGTGGTGGTGGTTTTGGTTGTGGTGGTGGTGGTGGTGGTGGTGGTGGTGGTAATGAGGCTGATGATGAAATATATTTGCTGAGAGTAAGATGTGGTGTGATAAATACACCTGTACAGATATTTTCAGAAGTAGACCTTGGAAGACGTGGGACAAATTGACGGAAACTGACTTCAAGGTGTTTAGCCCTCTAAAAGGAGACGACACAGGGCACCAATGTGAATGGTTTCATGCTGTGCTTGAAAAGCTCTGTCCATCTCATCAGAATTGAGGCTCCTCCGTCAAGCCTTACTCCCACAACTCATCTTCTGACATCCACTCTTCCGTCAATCTTCTATGTTACTCTATTTCCTTCGCTTCTCCCTGTATTGAACCAAAACCCTCTGCATCCAATTCATTCCCTATCCCTAAACATCTGTCACACTATTTTCACTCAGTTCACCTACCTACGCAACCACCATTTCTGCTCTTCTATCCTAATCTCTCTCATATTCAATTTGTACCCAAACCTCGCTTCTTTTTCTTTTTCTCTCACTTTCCAAGTGGCCAAGCCATGTATTCACCTCTTCAGCAAGACACCTGCTCCTCTGCCTCTATCATAGTTTCTTATTCCTCCAGTCTATGCCCTGCTCAGTCGAGGGATCTTATCATCTGGGTACTTGGCAACATCACCGGTGTCGGTGTCACGTGAAAATTACCCAGCACACTCTGTTAAATGGTTGGCACCAGGAAGGACATCCAGCTGTAGAAAACCATGCCAAAGCAGACATAGAACCTGGTGGGGGCCCTCTGCCTTTTCTGTTCTTCTCAAACTGGCCAACCCATGCCAGGTTGGGAAAAAGGACATTAAATGGTGGTGGTGGTGGTGATGATGATGATGATGGCGATGATCATGATGACAAAAATAATGATGAGGATGATGATGAGGATGATGATGACGATGATGATGGTGATGACAATGATGATGATGATGATGATGATGATGATGAATATGAATCTGAGAATTTAATAACGCATGTTCATCTGTTAATAAACATATGCATAATACGAAGAATCATGTGTATGTATGTATGTATGTATGTATGTATGTATGTATGTATGAGCATAGGAATACAAGTATTTATATATATTTTATATATGCAGATGTATCAAATATGAATTTGTATATAATATATGTAAACAAATAATTGATACACACACACACGCATACACATATATATATATGTATATACGGATAAACATATGCATACACACACACACAC
>NC_069005.1:8979009-8981765 GCF_001194135.2 Octopus bimaculoides | reverse complement strand
ATGAGAGAAAGTGAGAGAGAGATATATAAATGCAAATACATATGATTTATATATACATATATACAGATGTATGCACACAAACACATACACACATATATAGATACACACATACCCACAAACATAAATACTTATATAAACACACATATTCATATATACATACATGTATACATACTTAAATATGCATATATACATATATAATTCATATACGCCATACATACACACACATTAGATTTTATATGTGTATATATATATATATATATATATATATATATATATATATATATATATATATATATACATCAGTGTGTATATGTACATAATATGCATATGTACATACATATCTGCTATCTACAGGGAAATGGCCTTGACCTTGCTTACTAAAGTAGTAGGTTAAAATTCCATACACTGCACTCAATGAAGACCATGGGCACACAAGAGTTGTCATGAAATTATAGGCAGACCAACAGGTAAAATAAACTTCATATGTGACAACTGCACTGGAGCAATTCCTACTATGAGAGCACTGGGAAAGGATACCCTTAAATGCCCGAACAGCTTGCTAGAAATAGTCAGTAGTTTTTGTTATATAAGAGGTGTAATTAGTAGAAGAGGGTGTTGTCTGAAAATATAGTAGTCACAGTAAGAAGGAGTTGAGCTGGCAGAAACGTTAGCACGCCAAGCAAAATGTTTGGCGGTATTTCATCTGCCGCTATGTTCTGAGTTCAAATTCCGCCGAGGTCGACTTTGCCTTTCGTCCTTTCGGGGTCAATAAATTAAGTACCAGTTACTTAATCCCTTACTTAATCCCTTTGACTGTCCTTGTTTGTCCCCTCTGTGTGTAGCCCCTTGTGGGCAGTAAAGAAATAAGAAGGGGTTGGGAAAAGTTCAGGAAGCTAGTATGATTGTTTGTGGAAAAAGATCTTTTCCCTCAGAGTGAAGGATAGATTGTGTGATGTTTGTATTAGAAGTACAATGCTGCATGGTGGTGAGAGATGGGACTTCAAATGCAGAGGACTTGAAAAGACTACACAGAATTGAAGCTAGCATATGTCACTGGATGTACAAAGAAAGTTTTCCTCTATGGCAATGTACAAAGGTGTTGGGAGAAAAGAAATGGGCATAAGAGGGATCAGATGCAGTGTGCAAGAAAGATTGCATAGACAAGAACATGTGACGTGTATGGATGAGGATAGCTGTATAAAGAAGAGCTGAATGCAGCATGTGGATGAAACATGTGGGAGAGGGGGACCTGGGAAGAAATGAGAGGAAATAGAGAAGGGTGATGTCAGCACCTTGCGATCACCCTTAACGGAGAAAATTTAGGTAAAGGCAAAGTTACCTTGTTGAGTCATACTGACTCATAAGGGCCAGTTTTCTGGTGTCATAGTGTATATATTCCCCACCTGGATGGGATGCCAGTCCATTGCTGGATTACTCATTTTTACCAGCAGAGTGGACTGGAGCAACATGAAATGAAGTGTTTTGCTCAAGAATACAACACATCACCCAGTCCAGGGATCGAAACCACAATCATAAGTCCAATGCCCTAACCATTAAGCCATGTGCCTCTACACATGGAGAAAATGGTGAAGGGCCAAGATAAATGGCTATACATGGTACTTGAGAAGACCTGCCTATCTAGGCAAAGATTGAGATTGTGGAAGCATAATGTGTACATATGTACAACTGGACCCCTTGCCCAATCCCCTCCTCGAGACAACAAAGTGATGGGCACTTTTCATCTGTCTAACACAGACCCCTCCATCACTTGCTGCATGTAGTATTCAGCTGCTGTAATTAAACGTGAGCAGAACTGCATATTTCATCATCATTTTCTTTGATATTATTTATATTCCTTAAAACCCTTAAATCGCTTCAGTTGACATCCATCCTTCATTTTGGGGGTAAGGGACTCGGATATGCACAGGTTCAGTATTTATGACATAGAAGGTCACTATATCAGCAGCTAAATGATGATGATATCAAAAACATTAGAAGTAAGGAGGAAAAAAAATTGTAGTCCGATCCATATTAATTACATTTACATTAACGATACTAGTCATCACCCCATACATAGTAGCAAAAACACCACTGACAGCTACAGAGTATGTTATACGGATACCATAACTATAATAAGCTTAATAGTTATTCATTATACTTAGAAATAATATAATAATTGATACTTAAACTAATGCCTAGAATAATCAATAATAAAGGAAATTTCGTAGAGATATATTATAATATTGATCACCTCACCATTATTGACAGAAATAGCCATAGTGATATCATGGATGTATCATCCTAGATATCATACATGTATCTTATGGTATGGCTATTTTCGAGTCTAGTCCACCAGCAGGACTTAGAGCTTGAAATAGTGAGAAAATCATCGGTAATAGTCAGCTGTCTTAATGCACAGACACACAAGCGGTTGCCCTGAAACCTCATGGACCTACAGTGGTTTGCTGTCGTCATCGTCATCATCATCATCATCATCATTTAGCATCTGCTTTCCATGCTGGCAGTGTGTATGTGTGTGTGTGTGTGTGTGTGTGTGTACCCACTCCCCCACCACTGGACAACCAATGGTTGGTGTTACACCCTCATAAGTTTGCTGTTCAGCAAAAACAGAGACCAATAGAATAAGTACTCAGCTTAAAAAAAACTAAATATTAGGGTTGGTTCGTCCAACCAAAATTCTTCAAGGCAGTGCTCCAGCATGGCTATGACTGAAACAAGTAAAAGACAAAAGATAT
>NC_069005.1:8975964-8977883 GCF_001194135.2 Octopus bimaculoides | reverse complement strand
TTAATGCACATTATATATATATATATATATATATTTATATATATGTATTTATATATGCACACAAATATATACAGACACACACACACACACACACATATATATATATATATATATATACATATATATATATACGTGTATGTATATTCATATGTATATATATATCTATATATATATATATATATATAAACAGATGCACATATGTATATATGTGTATTATGGAGAAAAGGAAGACGAGCAAGATAAAGAGATAGCAACAACTGAGAAAAAGAGATTTAAGGACGAATAAAATGGCCCAGAACAAGAATGTTAAATGCTACGTTGCCAAACTATTTTTGCCAGCCGTTGTTATCCAATAGTGAAACATTTGCTGTGGCATTGCTTTCCCCTACACCATCTCTACAGACTTAATTCCACGTCCCTACATCTAATTCCATGTCCAACCCCAGTTTCTGCAATACGCTTGGAGTTGTTCCAGATTTATCAAGATTTTCCTGATTTTTCATTTGGAAGCGGCAAATCTAAAAACCTAAAGTGAAGAATCACCAAAAGCCAATTGATAGCACGCCAGCCTAGTGTCTGTCTTGCACAGATTTCGCAACAGGCAGCCTGGACTGGAAATGGTAGAGAGAAAACATTCCATGGTTTGGAATATCAGTCTGGGAGGAAAAATAAAATAATAAAAAAACGTATTTGGATAAAACTGTAATAAAATGCTAAATGGTTAAAATAATGCACGAGTGTAGTTTTGGGAGGGACGTTGGTAATAGAGGTAATGCTTTGGGAGGGGAAGATTTGAAGAAAGAAAGAAAGAAAGAAAGAAAGAAAGAGAGAAAGAAAGAAAGAAAGAAAGGCAGGAAGGAAAGGAAGGAAGGAAGGAAGGAAGAAAGGAAGAAAGAAAGAAAGAAAGGCAGAAAGGAATGAAAGAAAGAAAGAGGGAAGGAAGAAAGAAAGGAAGAAAGAAAGGAAGAAAGGCAGAAAGGAACGAAAGAAAGAAAGAAGGAAGGAAGAAAGGAATGAGGAAAGACAGAAAGAAAGAAAGGAACGAAAGAAAGAAAGAAGGATGGAAGGAAGAAAGAAAGAAAGAAAGAAAGAAAGAACGAAAGAAGGAAGGAAGGAAGAAAAAAAGAAAAAAAGAAAGAAGAAAGAAAGAAAGAAAGAAAGAAAGAAAGAAAGAAAGAAAGAAAGAAAGAAAGGCAGAAAGGAACGAAAGAAAGAAGGAAGAAAGAAGGAAGAAAGGAATGAGGAAAAAAGAAAGAAAGAAAGAAGGAAGGAAGAAAAAAGAAAGAAAGAAAGAAAGAAAGAAAGAAAGAAGGAAGGAAGGAGGAAAGAAAGAAAGAAAGAAAGAAAGAGAGAAAGAAAAAAAGAAAGAAAGAAAGAAAGTAAGAAAGGAACGAAAGAAAGAAAGAAAGTAAGAAAGAAAGAAAGAAGGAAGGAAGGAGGAAAGAAAGAAAGAAAGAAAGAAAGAAAGAAAGGCAGAAAGAAACGAAAAAAAGAAAGAAAGAAAGAAAGAAAGAAAGAAAGAAGGGAGGAAGGAAGGAAGAAAGCAAGAAAGAAAGAAAGGAACGAAAGAAAGAAAGAAAGAAAGGAACGAAAGAAAGAAAGAAAGAAAGAAAGGGACGAAATAAAGAAAGAAGGAAGGAAGAGAGAGAGAGAAAGAGAGAGGAAGGAAGGAAGTCACATAAACCAGACACATAAACTTAAAGCATATGAAATGTACATTTCTCTGTAAGCCTCATAACACATTTTTGAGATGCAGTCATTAAAAGCAGCTGGTTTAAACCAGCGTGGTAGCCATCACCAATCCAGGTAACTCACGTTCCATCCCATCGGGTTTTGAGTTGCTTCGATGGGATTCAAAGAGAGTTATCTCGCCTGGCCATTACATATGAAATGTACATTTCTCTGTAAGCCTCATAACA
>NC_069005.1:8974755-8975591 GCF_001194135.2 Octopus bimaculoides | reverse complement strand
TATACATACAGGTGGATGTCGGTATGCACATACCTGTACGTATATATGCATATACTCATTTACTATTTGTTTATATATATATATATATATATATATATGAGAGTGTGTGTGTTAATATCTACTCATATACACACGCGAACATGGACACACACACACACACACAGTATTTATTACCAGACACACAAACTTAAAGCATATGAAATGTACATTTCTCTGTAAGCCTCAGAACACATTTTTCAGATGCAGTCATTAAAAGCAGCTGGATTAAACCCACGTGGTAGCCATCACCAATCCATGTAACTCACGTTCCATCCCATCGGGTTTTGAGTTGCTTCGATGGGATTCAAAGAGAGTTATCTCGCCTGGCCATTATATCACACACGTTAAGAATCTCTGGATGTTGAAAGCCGGAGCCCTTTTGCACTTGGCGAATCTTGCACTGCAAATCACACAAGCTCTATCTCTCTCTCTCTCTCTATCTCTCTCTATTTCTCTCTCTCTCTCTATTTCTCTCTCTCTCTCCCTTTCTCTCTCTGTCTTCTCTTCGTCTCCCTCTATCTTGCTTGCTTTCTCTCTCTCCTTTTCTGTCTTCTCTCCCTCCTTCTCTCTCTGTCTCTTTCCCTCTCTCTCTCTATCCCTATCTCTCTCTATCTCTCTCTCTCTCTATATATATATATATATATCCCTCTCTTTCTCTCTCCTTCCCTTTCTCTCTCTTTCGCTCTCTCTCCCTTTCTCTCCCCTCTGTCTCTTTCTCTCTTTCTGTCTCTGTCTTTCTCTTTCCCTCGCTCTCTCTCTATATATATATATATATAAATACCTGTATCTCTCTCTCC
>NC_069005.1:8972141-8974449 GCF_001194135.2 Octopus bimaculoides | reverse complement strand
GAGAGAGAGAGAGAGAGAGAGAGAGAGAGAGAGAGAGAGAGAGAGGGAGAGAAAGAGAGAGTGAAAGAAAGAGACAGAGAACGATAAAAAGAGACAGAGAAAGAAAGAGAGAAATCGACAGAGTGAGAGAACTAGTGAGGAAGAGAGAGAATGGAGAGATTGAATGAAGTGAGAGAAAACGAGGGAGAAAGAGAGTGACAAAGAGACGGAGCGAGAGTGAGATTGGGAGAAAGAGAGAGAGGGAGAGTGAGAGAGAGAGGGAGAGTGGGAGAGAGAGAGAGAGGGAGAGATAGAGAGAGAAAGCGAATCTGAAACTAATCAAATTTATGAAGGTAAGGTTGTGTGGTAGGAAGTTTGTTTCCCGAACTACATGGCTCCTGGCTCAGTCCTACTGTGTTGCACCTTGGGCAAGTGTCTTCTGCTGGAGCAGCCAAAGCCTAGTGAACAGACTCAGTAGACAGAAACTGGAAGAAGCCTGCTGTGTGCGTGCATATGTGCATGTGTGCGTGCATGTGTGTGTCTTGTACAGTGCAGAAACAAATGCTGTAATCTACAATTAAAGCTTGTTATCCTCCATCCTCATGCGATATATATGCACACACACACATACAAATATACAGGGTGTCTCAAAAAATATTTACAAACTTTAACAGCTGACAATTCACTTAACTTTAATTAAAAAAATAAATTTTTTTTCAGATTTAATCCTTAAGGAAGTTTTCAAACGCAGCTAAAGCACAAAAAGCAGTTTACAAGCGAGTTTCAAACAGATCTATCTATGCATTTTACTATCACTCAAATTCGGGATAAGTTTCGAAGCAGACGGTAACTCTTCAGAAAGTTTGCAAGAGATGTCTAAGAAAACTGTGGACATTGACAAATCCCCGCCAAAGCAAGAAACAGTACAACCACCTATACTTTTTTCTGAAAAATAGGGGTAGTTTATCCTGTTCAGGCTATATTATTAGCATTATCCTGCATTTGAGAATTTAAAAATCAGTTCTTTAACTTTCTAAGACATCTCAACGCTCCTAAAAGCAAACTTCGTTTGTTTGTTTACGTTTGTCGTAATTTGAATTTAGTACAAGAAATGTATTGTAAAAGTTCAATAAAAAAAATAGGTACGGCAAATGAATTCAGAGACAGGAATTTCAAAACCAAGGGCTCATTGCATTTTGAAGCACTGTCATTGGAAAAGTTACATCCGAAGAATAATCCCTGCTCTCAATGAAGCTGTTTCAGACTAATAGTTCTCAGCAAGATGTGTAGAAGATGAACATTTTCCAACTAAAATTGTTTGGAGTGATGAGGCTATATTTAAATCAAATGGCTCAATTAACTACCACGATTGCACCTATGGGGGAACCTAAGAATCTGCATATTGCAAAGGAATGTCATGTTAATTTACTGAGAGTTAAAGTATGGTGCAGCTTATCATCAAAAGAATTAATTGAACCATTCCTCTTTGATGATGCTGCGACTGATCTTATTTAATTGAACTTGCTGCAACAGTTTGTCATGCCAAGCATTCAAGAGAACTTTGAAGATGTTTAGTTTTATTTTCGACAAGATGGGGAACCCCAACACTACCGGATAATGCAAGGGCCTACCTTGATGAGATTTTGCTAAACAAGTGGACCGAATGGAAAGCTCCAGTAGAATATTCTCATTGTGCCCTGTAGTTACTATGCTAGTAAGTGTGCGAGTGTGTGAATAGACAGACAGACAGACAGACAGACAGACAGACAGACAGACAGACAGACAGACAGACAGACAGATAGATAGATAGATAGATAGATAGGTAGATTGAAAAATAGATGGAGATACATAGATAGATATAGATAGAGAGAAACATACATACATACATACATACATGCATACACACATACATTGACAGATAGATAGATAGATAGATAGATAGATTGAAAAATAGATTGAAAGATAGATAGGTGGTTAGATAAATTGAAAGATAGATAGATAGATAGATAAGCAGTAAGCATACTCCTGCACCATGAAGAGATAACACCACCACCGACACCATCCACCCACCTCCCCAACAAAAAAGCTAAACAACAAAAAGCCAGATGATGTGAGACAGTGAATGAAACTTGATGGCAGATCAACAGTGGTGGCAAAACATTAAATGTAACTTTATCTATCTAAGCTCAACTTCTGATCAATGTTTCATCTCTACTTTCACTTTCACTATTGTTCCTGTTGATATATGGTGTCTGTGTCTGTGTACTTGTATGCATGTATCTGTATGACTGAGTGCATATATATATATATATATATATATATATATATA
>NC_069005.1:8968733-8972131 GCF_001194135.2 Octopus bimaculoides | reverse complement strand
TATATATATATATATATATATATATATATATGCTTGTGTGAACGTACGTGTATGCTTCTGTGTGTGTGTGCATATGCAAAAGTGTAGAATATACAAGTGGTTTTGTGTATGAGTAAATATGTGTGTGCTTGTGTGTAAGTGTGTAAGATCAAGTATTTTATCTATATACTATCTCTATATTATCTTTATATATATCATTTATATATTTGTATATTAGTTATTTTACATTACTATATGTTTTATGGGTTTGGGAAATATTTATATATTATAATTTATCTAGAATTAATGTGTTGTATTTATATTTACGTTCATGGCTGTGTGGTTAAGAAACAGGCCTTGCAACCACATGGTTTTGGGTTCACTCCTACAGTGTGGTACCTGGGGCAAATGTTTTCTACTGGTAAGCCTGGGGGTTACCAGTGCCTTGCAAGTGAATTTGGTAGATGGAAACTGTAGAAATTTAAACAATGTCTTCATAACCAGCAGAAGTCAAATGAATGAGGCTATTGCTGTTATTTGCTGTGATAATGTTTCATAAGTTAACATTATTATTATTATTATTATTATTATTATTATTATTATTGATACTTCTATTACTGAGGACACGAATTTGCCTTTTTAATTGAGCTCGTTTCCATACATGGATATGTATATTGTATGGATATGTATATTGTATGCATATATATATACACACACATACACGTGTGTGTGTGTGGAGTGGCAAAACTAAGCTGTCAGCAAGAAATTTTTTTTCCATGACGAAACGCAGTGAAAGGTTTTCTTAAAGGTTCAAATATGCCTCAAGCACACTTGAACTGGTAACAAATGTGCGTGTGTGTACTTGTGCGTGGTGTGTATGTGTCTGGTGTTCACACAAGCATATATATATATACATGTATTACATATATATATGCACTCATTCATACACATACATGCATACAAGTACACAGACACCATATATAAAACAGGAACAATAGTGAAAGTGAAGTGTGTGGTATGTGTGTATGTGTGTATGTGTGTGTTTGAGTGTGTGGTATGTGTATTTGCATGTGTGTGTGGTGTGTGTGCATGTGTGTGTACGTGTGTGATGTGTGTGAGTGTGTGATGTGTGCTTGTGTGAGTGTGTATGTTTGTGTGCGTGGTGTGTATGCGTGAGTTTGCATGTGTGTATGCATATGTGTGTGTGTTTGGTGTGTGTGCATGTGTGTGGTGTGTGTGTAAAAAATTGACATGATTTTGTAGTCTAAACACAAAGCAAATTCTTTTTCAAATTTACTCTTTACTCTTTTACTTGTTTCAGTCATTTGACTGCAGCCATGCTGGAGCACTGCCTTTAGCCGAGCAAATCAACCCCGGGACTTATTGTTTGTAAGCCTAGTACTTATTCTATCGGTCTCTTTTGCTGAACCGCTAAGTGACGGGGACATGAACACACCAGCATCGGTTGTCAAGCAATGCTAGGGGGACAAACACAAACACACAAACATACACACAGACACACATATATATACATATATACGACAGGCTTCTTTCACTTTCCATCTACCAAATCCACTCACAAGGCTTTGGTCAGCCCAAGGCTATAGTAGAAGACACTTGCCAAAGATGCCACGCAGTGGGACTGAACCTGGAACCATGTGGTTGGTAAGCAAGCTATTTATCACAAAGCCAATTCTTGTTCAAATGATCTCAAATTTTAAAGAAACGTGTCAAAACTAAGTTTAGATCAGGCATGCCAGTGATAATGACTATACACTGTTGAAATGGCTACCGTGTTCACCTGACTTGACATCTTGTGAATTTTTTTCTATGGGGTTATGTGAAAGGGCTGCTCTATATTCCACCTCTTCTTACAAGCCTAGAGGAACTCAAGCAGAAAATCACTGAGGTGCTGGAGAATGTTACACAATACATTCTGCAGTGCATTTGGCAGGAGCTGGCCAACCGACTTGACATGTGTCATATCACAGGAGGTGCGCATATTGAACATTTGTGAAATCGGTTATTAAATCTACATCCCTCTGAATCTCTTGTTCAAATTTTGATAAATAAATCTTTTGTTGTTCAACATGAAACTTATTTAATTTCATTTGCTTCAGACATGAAGTTACTCAGATACTGACATTTCAATGTCAATTCTGTCAATTTTGTGGGGACATCTCTGTATAATAGGTGCAAGCATGGCATGGTTTGGAAGCTTGCTTCCAAACTATTTGGTTTTGGGTTCAATCCCATGCTGTATAACCTTGGGAAAGTGTCTTCAACTATAAGCTAAGGCTGACCAAAGCCTTGGGAGTGAATTTGGCAGACAAAAAGTGAGAGAAGCTTATTATGTGTATATCATCATTTACGTGGAGGCGCAATGGACCAGTGGTTAGGGCAGTGGACTCGCGGTCATACGATCACGGTTTCAGTTTCCAGACCAGGCGCTGTGAGTGTTTACTGAGCGAAAACACCTAAAAAACTCCACGAGGTTCCAGCAGGGGATGGTGGCAAACCCTGCTGTACTCTTTCACCACCACTTTCTCTCACTCTTTCTTCCTGTTTCTGTTGTGCCTGTAATTCAAAGGGTCAGCCTTGTCACACTGTGTCATGTTGAATATCTACGAGAACTACGTTAAGGGTACACGTGTCTGTGGAGTGCTCAGCCAATTGCACGTTAATTTCACGAGCAGGCTGTTCCATTGATCGGATCAACTGGAAACCTCGATGTCGTAAGTGACAGAGTGCCAACAACATCATCATTTATAGTTCTTGCGTCTTCCTCTGTCAGCCGTGATCAAAGTATTCAAGACATTACAATCCAGTGCTTTGTCTTGTTTATCTTTTTTTTTTTTTAATGTATCAGGGCTTTTATTTTCTGTTGTATTCCTCTTCCCTACATCTAATCCATCTTCATGTTCGCAATGTTATCTTTATTATGTATGTACAAAGTAGAAGTGCTGTTACCAGAAACATGCCAATACAAAAAATTATTCTAATATAGGTGCAGGTTTGGTTGTGTGTTAAGAAGCTTGCTTCCTAACCACATGGTTCTGGGTTCAGTCCCCTTGCATGGCACCTCGGGTAAATGTCTTCTACTTTAGCATTGGACAGACCAAAGCCTTGTGAGTGGATTTGGTCGACAGAAACTGAAAGAATTTCTTCTGTCTTTACAGAAATGCTTAGTAGTATTTTATCTGTCTTTACATTCTGAGTTCAAATTCCGCCGAGGTCGACTTTGCCTTTTATTCTTTCGGGGTTGATAAATTAAGTACCAGTTATGCACTGGGGTCGATGTAATCGACTTAATCCCTTTGTCTGTCCTTGTTTGTCCCCTCTATGTTTAACCCCTTGTGGTCAATAAAGAAGTAAAAAACCTTCACCACCACTTGACAACCAGTCTTGGTGTGTGTACA
>NC_069005.1:8959783-8962718 GCF_001194135.2 Octopus bimaculoides | reverse complement strand
ATATATATATATATATATATATATACATACATACACACACACACATGTATATATATACACACATACAAACATATATATATATATATACATACATACACACACACATATATATATATATATACACATACAAACACATATATATATACATACACACACACACATATATATATATACACACATACAAACATATATATATATATATATATATATATATAGGTATACATATACACACACACACATATGTATATATATAAATACATATATACACACACACATATTTATGTATATACATATGTGTGTGTGTGTGTGTGTGTGTGTGTGTGTATATATACATATACATATACTTATCATCATTGTCCTCCTCTTCATCATCACCATCGTTTAACGTCCGCCTTCCATGCTGGCATATATAATAATAATAATAATAATAATAATAATAATAATAATAATTCTGTCTACTGGAAGCACAAGGCCTCAAATTTGGGGAAAGGGTTTTATTCTATTACATTGGCCCCCCAGTGAGTAACTGGTACTTATTTAATTGACACCGAAAGGATGAAAGGAAAAGTCGACCTTGGCAGAATTTGAACTCAGAATGTAGAGGCAGATGATATACCACTGCGTGCTAACGATTCTGCTATCTCACCACCTTCTTAATAATAATAATAATAATAATAATAATAATAATACTAATAGCATATAAAATGATTGAGATCACAACAATCCCCCTGATCGGGATGGCATTCTCTCGCACGGTTACTAGTTTACAGCTGAATAACCTGGAGCAATGTAAAATGAAGTGCTTTGCTTAAGAAGACAATGCACTACCCGGTCAGAAATCGAAACCACAACCTTGTGATTGTGAGAGCAGCATCCTAACCACTAGGCTATGTGCCTTCACTGTTATAATTAAAGTTCTTACGAAAGTCGATCAGATTGGTTGTATTTTATTTCATCATCTTTTGTTGGTTTGTATGTTTTTTCCGCTGTTGAGCAATAGTTTTTCATAAGCAGCCGGTTTTGAATTTAGTCATCATTCCCTAGTTTATTGATTGCAGCAATAATGTCATATTCAGTGCAAAAAGAAAAAAAAAAGAAAAAAGAATAAAACCACAAAAATTAACATACTGACATGTTACAAAGTGTAGTTCGGTGACTTGGTGCGTTGTCTGATATTATACTACATGCTACACTGAAATTTATAGACTTAAAATGTTTTCTGATCTCAAGACAAAACACAGTTCTTGGAGTCAATCACTGTAAGTAAAGGTTGCATAACCCGAGATTTTTATGGGATTTCCAATAAATTTGTAGGGAATACTTATCAAATCCTTAAAGAGTACATGGTTTTTCTGATTGATAGATGTTAGCATTCAGATTAACTCTGTCAAATGTAATGCTTTGAGGTTTTAATGAGGTAACTTTTAATTCTTACAGTGATATTGTAAGGTCGGCCATTAGCATGCTGGGCGAAATGCTTAGTGGTATTTCGTCTGCCTATTGTAGAAAGTATTATTATTATTATTATTATTAACCAGTAATATTAACAAGAAAAGGATAAAGATCCTTTCCCAGTCACATAGACACATAGGGCTGATTTCATGGTTTCCATGGTGTATATATATCTTCCACCTGGATGAGATGCCAGTCTGTCGCAGCGTTACTCATTTTTGCCAGCTGAGTGGACTGGAGCAACATGAAACACACACATACACACAAACACACACATACACACAGACGCACATATACATACATACATGCATATGTATATATATACACACACACACACACACACACACACACACACACACATGTGTACATACATATATACACATATGTATATGTGTGTATATATATATATGTATATATATATATATATATATATATATATATATATATATATATATATATATATATATACTTATATACACATATATATACACGCACATACATACATATATATACAAATATGTATACACACACAAACATGCACATCTATATATATATATATATACACACACACATATATATGTGCATGTGTGAGTGGTACACAAATGCACATGTCTCTCTCTCTCTCTCTCTCTCTCTGTATGTGCACAACAGCACTCATTGATTGAAACGTTGTGGACATTGAACGTCATCCGGTAGAGAACAAGACGACTGTAACACAATAGAACATAACACAATATAACACAATATAACCTAATATAATATAATATAATACACAGCGTTGACACAACAGTGATACGGTGGAACACTTGAGCCATGTGAAGTTCTCCTCGAGTCAAGTAGGTTTTCCAGCAAGATGCAGTCTTGTGTGTGTGTGTGTGTGTGTGTGTGTGTGTGTGTGTGTGTGTGTCTGTCTGTCTGTCTGTCTGAAATGGTGCTGAAGCTTAATTCGATGGAACACAAGAGTCAGAGCTAGAAACCTAATTACCGCTTGCAGAGACACTACTTAAACAAACCTGCAGAACCCTCACCTGGCAAGTAATCAAATCTTTGAGTTTGTTGCGATAAAAATCTAGAAGCAATTCTACAGCAGAGACAGAGAGGGGGGGAGAGGAGGAGAGATGGAAAAGAGGGAGAGGAGGGAAGAGAAAGAGCAAGGGAGGGATAGAAGGAGAGGTGTAGAGGGGGGGAGATAAATAGATAGAAAAGGAGAGAGAGAGAAAGGAAGAGAGTGAAGAGGAGAGAGAGAGATGAGAAGACGGAGAGAGGAAGGGACATACTGACAGACAGACAGAGAGAGAGGAAGGGTGTAGAGTTGAGAGGAAGGAGAGAGGGGGGGGGCGAGCTGAAAGGTGGAAGAGAGGGAAGGACATAGGAGATAAACAGGAAAGGGGAAGCAGAGAGTAAGGAGAGTGGATAAGAGGGATAGGAGGGACAGGGTTGATAGGAGAGAAAGAAAGAGAGAGAGAGAAAGAGAGAGAGAGAA
>NC_069005.1:8959357-8959546 GCF_001194135.2 Octopus bimaculoides | reverse complement strand
GAAAGAGAGAGAGAGAGAAAGAGAGAGAGAGAAAGAGAGAGAGAGAAAGAGAGAGAGAGAATGGAATCAAACTAAAAAGAGACATGATGATAATGATACCATCACACTGATATCTGATATGTACGCACACTTGCATGTTCACAAACACACATAAACATGCATGTATACACACATGCGTACATGCACACA
>NC_069005.1:8954841-8956836 GCF_001194135.2 Octopus bimaculoides | reverse complement strand
AAACTTCTATCTTTTTTTCTTTTTCCGTCTGAAAACATCAGAGAAAAAAAAATATAACTCAAATTTTATGTTTTTATTTTAATTTTCTACAAATACTTTTATTGAACTACAAAGTAACTGTTAAATTCAATACATTGTTTATATTGCTTTCTTGTCAGTAGCTCATTTTATAAAAATTATTTAAACAAAGAATTAATTAATGAACAAGTGGTTCATGGCTGTTCCGTAAGATGAAACCAAAGTTCAGTACAAATATTGCATCCCTCTGAGCCAACTAGTGAAGGCACATGGCCTTGTGGTCAGGGTGTTGCACCCACGACTGCAATATCATAGTTTCAATTCATGATTTAACAATGCTGGTTGTCAAAGACACACACACACACTAATGTAATCATTGCCATGGTCATCGTTGTCATTTACCATCCATCTTCCATGCTGACATGGGTTGAAATTGAAGTATTGGAGCAGGTAAAATTCAGGCTACATGTTTCATAACTAGCAGATCCTCTCAAGTAATGATCTGATCTGATTATGAGGGGTTCAGACGTTTCCAATGTGGCCAACAAAATGTCAGTATTGACAAACGATCTTGGAGACCCGCAAGCAGCAGAACTGAGAAAAACATCACAGATGTGCATGCAGCTGTGAGGGGGAAATCATCGAATCACCATCTCTCAGTTATCAGAGTATGTGCAGCTTAGTTATGGTTCAGTTTGGTCTATTATCACTGATTATTTGGGTATGAGACATGTGTCTGCTAAGTTTGTGCCAAAACTACCTTCAGCTAACCAAAAAGACAATGGGGTTTCAGTGACACAAGATTTCCTTGTTTGTGTCGAGAACAATGAAACATTTTTGAAAACTTTGTGTGGGCCTCCAAGAAGGCCTCGCCAAGCTTTTGGCAAAATTTGATGCAGATTCTCTGCCCAACTTTCTCTGTCATGTTCAATACGACAAACACATGCTACACACCTTCCTTCCAAGTACTGCTGTAAAACCAGAAGTGAGCTAGAATATTAAAACTTAGGGTACGTACACAGTAGAGTTCAAGGCCAATCTGTGCCAATCAGCTTCACCCTGCATGCTTTAGCTTGGTTACTATGGCAACAGTCCAGATACTTGTAGAACAGAACACATATATTTATGTATGTGTGTCTTTGTATCTGTGTTTGTCACCCAGCATCACTTGACAACTGGGGTTGATGTGTTTATGTTCCCATAACTTAGCAGTTTGGCAAAATAAACTGATAGAATAAAGTACCAGGCTTTAAAAAGTAAGCCCTGGTGTCAATTTGTTCGGCTAAAACCCTTCAAGGCAGTGCCCTAACATGATCACAGTCAAAAGACAGAAACAAGTAAAAGACAATATATATATATATTTTTTATGTGTATATATGTATGTATGTATATATGTATGTATGTATGTATGTATGTATATTTATATATTATATCAGTCTAGGACGATTAGCTGATGCCTCAAGAAAATACTCAATATGATTTAGATGTGGCCTGAATGTTTCTTTTGCTAAACGGTATGTGTGCGTATGTGTGTGAATGTGTGCCTATATGTGTGTGTGTGTGTCTGACTTATCACGCAGTGACAGGTGGGTGTGGAGACCTAGTAGTAGGCCTGATGACTTAATCATGTTGCTTGGTCTCAGTAAGATGACTTAATATTTTCTGAATGACAGTTTCTATTAGCAGCTATCACATCACCTGCTGTGGAAACAATTGATAATAATGAAGTATTGGCAGAGGTGGTGGGGTAGGGCGTAGTGGTGGTGGTGCCTGGGGGTGGGGTGACAGTGGCAGTGGTGATGATGTTGGTAAAGTTGCCAGTGATAATGGTGGATGTGGTGGTGTTGGTGGTTGTGGTGGTGCTGGTGGTTGTGGTAGTGTTGGTGGTAGTGGTGGTGTTGGTGGTTGTGGCAGTGTTGGTGATTTTTGTTGTGGTTGTTTTGGTAGCGGTGGTGTTGGTAGTAGTAGTAATAGTAT
>NC_069005.1:8952480-8954666 GCF_001194135.2 Octopus bimaculoides | reverse complement strand
GTGTTGGTGGTAGTGGTGGTGTTGATGGTGGTGTTGGTGGTAGTGGTGGTGTTGGTGGTAGTGGTGGTGTTGGTGTTAGTGGTGGTGTTGGTGGTTGTGGCAGTGTTGGTGATTTTTGTTGTGGTTGTTTTGGTAGCGGTGGTGTTGGTAGTAGTAGTAATAGTATTAATAGTGATGTGTAGTGGTGAGAGTGACGGTGGCAGTTGCAGTGCTGGTTGTAGTTGTGGTAGTGTTGGTGGATGGGATGTAGTAGTGGCGGTGACAAGAGTAGCAGTAGTATTAATACAGGTTTTAATATCATGGTGGTAATAGAGGTGGAGGTGGGTGGAATAATGGAGGTTGCACTTATAGTAATCACATTGGCACCAGTAGTAGTAGTAGTAGTAGTAGTAGTAGTAGTAGCAGTAGAGTGGTTTCTACCAAGTGACTGAAGTTGAGCTTAGGTGCCAAACCATAATATTGATGATGATGATGACGATGATGACAATGATATTTTTTCTCTTGACACAAATTATATTTCCAATTAAAAATAGGTCTTCCTATATTTCTATTCCAAGTTTTTTTTTTTTTTCATTGCTTCTTTTCGTTATCCTTATTATTATCTTTCTTTTCTTTCATATCCTGGCCACAACAAAGAGAAGAAGAAGAATAAAAAAAAATCACTTTCTACCATCCTGAAAAGACAGGATGATCACAGCTTAACCCTTCTGATATCAGCACACCTGAAACCACACCTGGTCATATGACACAAACTTCCTAATTAAAAGTAATCTAAATTCAAATCTACCATCAATATTCAGTGTTAACTCATGTTACAAAACATCAGATTAGTACTGACAAAGTTGTTTTAAATTCTTCACAATTTTCGAAATAAATTGAAATAGAGATTGTGTATTTGAACAGAAATCTGGTAAGAAAAGGTTTAACTGTCATTGATTATCCAAGGGAATGTATGAATTAGTAGCTGTCCGTTCTTTCACAAACTGCTTTTAAGCACTTGTGTATAGTCATAGTCAGATACACACACACCTTTTATACTTAACCCTTTAGCATTTAAACCAACCATATCATCATCATCATCATCATCATCATTGTTTAATGTCTGCCTTCCATGCTAGCATGGGTTGGACAATTTGACTGAGGACTGGTGAACCAGATGGCTGCACCAGGCTCCAATCTGATTTGGCAGAGTTTCAACAGCTGGATGCCCTTCCTAATGTCAACCACACTGAGAGTGTAGTGGGTGCTTTTACGTGCCACCGGCACGAGGGCCAGTCAGGCAGTACTGGCAACAGCCACACTCGAAATGGTGTATTTTACATGCCACCTGCAAAGGAGCCAGTCCAGCGGCACTGGCATCGACCTCGCTCGAATGTTTTTCTCACGTGCCACCGGCACAAGTGCCAGGGAGGCAATGCTGGTAACGATCATGCTCAAATGGTGCTATTTACGTGCCACCGGCACAGAAGCCAGACAGCGGCTCTGGCAATGATCATGCTCAGATGGTGCTCTTAGTGCTCCACTGGTACAGGTGCCATCCCGATTTCGATTGCCCCAACAGGTCTTTGCAAGCCGAGTTTAGTGTCCAATGAAAGAGAGTTTGAAATGGGTGCCACTCATTGAATTTGGTTCATTTTCGATTTCAATTTCACTTGCCTCAACAGGTCTTCACAAGCAGAGATCTGGCCACAATATCCTACCTGTGTTATGTTCAAATTAGCCAGATCTGACCTGTCACACTTACTATACAATGTGATTCTAGAAATGAATAACTTATCATTTAAGTTTCAAAGGTATGAGATAATGCATGATTAATTGAAAACAATGTGAATAAATAAGCATTACATTTGACAGAGTCATCTGAATGCTAAAGGGTTTTAAATTGATAGAATATCCAAGATGTAACGCTTGCAGAGAAAGAGACAGATGCAACAGCACTTGGCTGTCATTTATTTCAGCAGAAGAAACAAGAGCAACAACATATTTTTCTCAGAGTGATAATGTGCTGCTTGGACAAGGAATTGGATTCATAACCTCCAGATTATATGTCAAGTACCCGAACATATAGGCCATGCATTTTCACCTGGAGCTAAACAACATAGGAGGAGGAGGAGAAGGAGGAGAGGGAGGAGGAGAGGGAGGAGGAGAGGGAGGAGGAGAGGGAGGAGGAGAGGGAGGAGGAGAGG
>NC_069005.1:8951515-8952180 GCF_001194135.2 Octopus bimaculoides | reverse complement strand
GGGAGGGGGAGGGGGAGGGGAGGAGGATGTCGAAAATGAGATGATAAGGAAGAGAAGGAGAAAGAAGAGGAAGATAAGAGTGGTGATGACAAAAATGAGATGATGAAGCAAATGAGATGATAATGATGAAGAGGAAGATAATGGTGATGACAAAGAGATGAAGGGGAGGAGGAGGAGATGATGAAGCAAATGAGATGATGACTCTTGCCCAAGGAGTTGCTGTACGGTGGGTATGAACTTGAAACCATGCGGTTGCTAAGCAAGCTTCTTACTCACACAGCCATGCCTGTACCAGATGTTAAAATAATTGCTTTGAAATTATTAATTACTCTGATGACAAAATACAACAGCAATCAGAATCTTGGTATTTAAATCTGCCACGAAATATTAAGAATGAATAAATATATTGTTGTTGATAAAGATGGGGGGGGGCAGAAATAATTGAATAAAAAACAGAAAAATATGAAGATCATGAGATGGGTGATGAGAAGCAATATGACAAAAGAAGAAGAAGAAGAAGAAGAAGAAAGCAATGGTGATAACGAAAATGACATGAAGGAAATGCTATGATGATGAGGAGGAAGGAGGAGGAAGAGGAGAATGATGACAAAACTAGGATGATGATGATGATGAGGAGGAGGAGGAGGAAAAAGATGATGACAAAA
>NC_069005.1:8949751-8950296 GCF_001194135.2 Octopus bimaculoides | reverse complement strand
TTTACGTCAATAAATATTTTTTTTTTTTAAAGAATATTCTATATGAATTTCAAAAGTCTGATTGGACATTGTTTCTGAAAATATCTGTCTGTATGTCGGTCTATCTAAGTGTCTCTCTGTTGTACATCTACAAAGCTCACCCCCGCCTTTCTCTCTCTCTCCCTACCTACCTACACACACACACACACATACACACACACACACATACACACACACACACATTCTTTTATTTTTTCATTTGTTTCAGTCATCTGGCTGTGGCCATGCTGGAGCACCACCTTTAGTTGAACAAATCGACCCCAGGACTTGGTCCTTGTGAGCCTAGCACTTATCCTATCGGTCCCTTTTGCCAAACTGCTAAGTCACAGGATGTAAACACAACAGCATTGGTTGTCAAGAAACAATGAAGGGACAAACACAGACACACAAACATAAACACACATACATACATATATATGACGTATATATGACGTGTTTACATATACACCCACCCACACACATGTGCATGTGAGTATGTTTGTAAGAGTGTGTATATATATATATAT
>NC_069005.1:8947177-8949551 GCF_001194135.2 Octopus bimaculoides | reverse complement strand
TATACATATATATATGTATGTTTGTGTGTCTGTGTTTGTCCCCTGCCCCAAACATCGCTTGATAACCGATGTTGGTATGTTTACGGCCCATAACTTAGCAGTTCAGCAAAAGAGGCCAATAGAATAAGTGCTAGGCTTATAAACAATAAGTTCTGGGGTCGATTTGCTCGACTAAAGGCGGTGCTCCAGCATGGCTGCAGTCAAATGACTGAAATGAATAAAAGAATATATATATATATATATATGTAAATAAATGTTTATATAAACAAAGATAAGATAGTTATTTAAAATATTGATCTTATCAAGTGGCCACCATGGGAATAAAAACGTTATAGGTATTAATTATTATTAAAGTTAAAATCATGGGTATTCAAGAGATATCACCATGCTAGAGATAGCAGTCAAAACTTGACTCTAAAAAGTACTTCATGTATTTATACAGCACAAAGTAAATAGACAAATAAACAATAATTTTTTGTTAATTGGATGGTCAATTGTTAATTGAGGACTGGCAAGCCAGGAGGCTGCACCAGGGTCCAAATTGATTTGGGAAGGTTTCTACAGCTGGATGTCCTTCCTAACACCAGCCACTCTGAGAGTGTTGTGGGTACCTTTTACGTGCCACTGGCATATATATATACATATATATATATATATATATATATATATCTGCAATCAAAATAAGCAACAAGATATCCAGAGGTAATGCAGTACAATTGTTTCAAGCAACTCCATTTAATTGAACAATGCAACCATTCCATCAATTTAAATGCAGAGCAATCCTCAGTTGCATAAATACACAGAAATAAATTAAATTAAAACAGATGGACACATTAGTATAATTTTACCTAAAACCTCCAAGAAGGTAAGGCGATGGACAAAGAACATGCTGTCTTCACTTCAGCTTATATATATATAAAACAAATAGTGATGGATTATCAATCTGGGCAAAATACTTCATAAGCTTTCTGTTGGCACACCAGGCTAACAATATTAGTTAGATTAGTGAAGAACTCCAAGTAAACTTTTGGTAGGGTTCCAAATTATGGTTCATCACAATTCTATATTGTAAATCCATGGATGGCCTCCACATAAACTGGTCTTTACAGAGTGATATGTAAGAAACAAGTTAAAAATAATGGTCATTACATATAATTTCTTTATCAGAGCTAATTTGGCTCACAGCTGTAAGCCAAGTTTGTTCCAATAAAGGAATTATATGTCATGACCATTATTTTAACACAGACACACACATATATATATATATATTTAACACACACACACACATATTTAACACACACACACACACACACACACACACACACAGAAAATACAGGCACACATATATTTGTCAATAGAGTGGGTATATTAATATCTACACAATACCATGTTATACATCCATTCCAGTCAATTTTATGAATCAATTTTCCCCTAACACTCATGTACACAACCGATTGGTATAACTGATTGATAAAGCAGAAAGGGATCTATAATACTGTACAATATATAACAAAATAAATTCACACACACCTCTGTCCCCATATAACTACCATTCCTTCTTCTATTCCCATCACCTTCCACTCCTCCCCACTGAATACACACAGAAATACCCACATATCTCACTTGACCTTCAGACTGGTAAAAAGAGAAAAACATCCGTCTGTGGTTCATCCGCTAATGCCATATTGCCTGAAGAAATGAATCAATGATGATCAACCAGATACCCAAGGATATTACAAACTACACTGTAATCATCCTAGGAATACAAACTGCAATCTTAAAAGTCATGTGGTCTGTGGAAACGGGCATACCGATGCTTTAAATTCTTATAAATTCCATCCTAGGATTATTATTATTATTATTATTATCATTATTATTATTGCCTTTGCACAGCTTCTAACGCTGGAGAGGTACTACAGTGTCAGCTGTTCACTGCCAGTGAACTAAGGTAACACCTCTTATTTTTCGAACACCTTCCAGAGTATTCGAGCGGTTCCAAGCATTGCTGTTTTCTGCAAGTGCTCCTCCCTTATTGTAGCCCCTATTTGTTCTACGTACTTCTCGAGATTTTTGCTCACTGTTCCCAAGGCTCCGACAATTATTGGTACTACTGCTACCTTTTTTATCGACGACAACTGCTCACCTTCCGAAGCTAACCTGTCATATCTCTTGACTTTTCTTTCTTCCTTATCACATACCTTGTTGTCACCTGGGCATGCTATGTCCATGATCCAGCATAGTTTGTTTTCTTTCTCAATTAAGACTATGTCCGACTTCCTATTCTCTACCTCATGGTCACACTGAATCATAATCATATTAGTATTATCATCATTATTATTATTATTATTATCATATATATATATATATATATATA
>NC_069005.1:8945690-8946437 GCF_001194135.2 Octopus bimaculoides | reverse complement strand
TGTGTGTGTGTGTATACTAGCAACAAAAAAAGAGGAATTTCGATTATCCCCATGTGGTGAGTTGTAATATATATAAGAAATTAAAAAATTTAAAAAATTTAAATACACACACTTTACATATAGTTTTAATATAATTTTTAATATATCGACCGGTTTCGCTTTCGCTATTCATGAAATTATGGTTTACTTATTTGAATATGTATTTTCTTAAGAAGAAATTTTTTGTCCATGTTGTGTGTGATGATATTTATAATTGAATGAAGTCACAAGTAGAAAAATAAGGGGAGGTAATTGATTATCGTTATTATTGTTATTCTTGTGGGCAAGGGACATAACTGTTCAGCTTTCAGTATATTTATATATAATCATCACTTGACACGTACACACACAAATATGTATATAAGCAATCAAGACCCTTGGTGATGTGCTGTGCTTGTTAAGACTCATCAAGATAAGTGAAACCATAGTTGTGGCCAATGCCGGTGTCATGTAACTCAGCATGGCACCCATGCTGATAGCACATAAGAAGCACCTATTGCCACTCTTTGGAGTGGTTGGTGTAAGGAAGGGCATCCAGTCATAGAAAGCATGCCAAATCAGACTGGAACCTGGTGCATCTCTCCAGTTTATCAGTTTCAGTCAAAACATCCAACCCATACCAGCATGGAAAGCAGACACTAAATGATAATAATGATGATATATATGCACATACATGCATATAAAGAAATGCATATGATCGTTTGTCTG
>NC_069005.1:8945084-8945680 GCF_001194135.2 Octopus bimaculoides | reverse complement strand
ATATATATATATAAATTAAATGAAGAGGTTGGGAGTTACATAATTATCTGCATTAGCTTACAATTTTGATTCAGTTATTAGGGGTCTTGCACCCAGATTTCAGCCCCAGAACCAACTGATCAACATAGCTTCATCAAGGCCATTACATGATGCCATGAGATCGAACTCAAGACCTTGCAGTAACAAACTTCATTTTCATCCAGCCCAACAGACCAACCTACACCTCACCCTTGCCACCATATCTGTTAACGTTTATTTCCAATACTTTTCTCGATGGATTGCATGTCCTTTTCTCTTTTTGTCATCAGCGATTTTATTTTTTATAATCTATATAAATGAAGATATTTCCTCCGTCTGGCTGTTTTTCTCTCTACAAAACAGGAAGTTACATTGCAGAACAGTCATTTTAACAGGTTGTATTTATTTATTTATCAGCTGATGAGATACATCTGCACCACTGGATGCTCCTGAACCAGTTGTTGAGTGTCCCACCCAAGAAGAATAGACACTATATATATATTTAACACACACAATTGTCATCATTAATAATAAATTCTCGTATATTCCATCTTCTGCCTTTCGTTTGTCATATATAT
>NC_069005.1:8941761-8944120 GCF_001194135.2 Octopus bimaculoides | reverse complement strand
AAAGCAGACACTAAATGATAATAATGATGATATATATGCACATACATGCATATAAAGAAATGCATATGATCGTTTGTCTGTATGAGATTTTTGTGTATGTATATGTACATATGTATGATTTTGTATATATACATATATATATACATATATACCTGTGCACCAGTACACGTGGTTTTTTATTGGTATGTGTATATGAGGAAATATACCTATCTGTGTGTATGTATATATATGAATATTTATGTATATGTCTGTGCACAGCTGCACACGTAATTATATGTGAACATCTGTAGGTGCAAGAATATATCTGCACACATTAGTATACAGACCTGTATGTTTGTGTGTGTGGGTATATATGCATAGATGAATGAAGATATATGTGTTCTCATATGCACTCACATGTATGTATACATACATATATAGATAAATAGATAGATAGATCTAGGCATACACATGTATATGTGCAGTTGTGCAGATATAAATATTTGTATGTGTATATATGCATATGTGTATATGTGTGTGTGGGGGAGAGAGAGAAAGAGAGAGTATGTATATATACAAGAGAGTATGTATATATATCCTTGTATATATACAAGGCTACAATAAAGTAAATGGACACACAGATGGAAGTAATTGTATAGAAATCCATGACATGCCTCATAAAGCAGGCATTTCTTCATCATCAAGACAATTTTTCAAGAAGACATTTTTTTTATTCTGCAGCACTAAATCTATACTTTACCATTATTTGTTGTCTCTCATTTTGTTTTTCCTAGTTTCTCAAAGACTTTCTAAAACAGTTCTATCCAGTGATGGTGGTTGTCATGGGAGGAGGGGAGTGAATGAGAGATACTTCTCCAGTCAGTTATTTATCGCTAAATGGGGAATCTGTGATGATTGCGTCAGTTTAAAATTATATTTTTATCGAGATTTTTCACAATTTTATTTTTATTTTTTTTTACTATCATGTGTTTTAGTTTTTTAATGGATTTATAAAAGGGTTTTGTTTATTTATTATTACACTTTGTTTTGTTTCTAAATAATGTTTATTTATTTCGAAAAAGAAAATAAAACAACAAAACCTAAATAAATAAATAAATACATGGTTACTAGGAAAAAAAAAAGAACTCTTTGCAACAAAACCTTACTATGTACGCGATAGCTCTTTTACAGTCACTATAGTTCCAAGAAATGGTTTTCCTCTTTTTTCATCCCCATCGCTCTATAATCCAAACCCATCCCGACATATTCACCGCACCCAGCGTCATCACAGCATCCCTTGCTATTTTATAAGCCGAGATGAATGAGGAATCTGTTACTTTTTCATCAAAAGACTTTTATTATACAGGAATTCTGCAATCATGAAGATTAAGATCAGTAGAAGCAGTGTAAAACAAGATTTTTATATAAATGTGTTAAATGTATGAGTGTGTGTATATTTGTGTTTAGGTGTGAGTGTATATATATATATATATATGCACACACACACATTTATATATATCTACATACTCATGTATATGCGCATGTATGTGTGTGTGTATACACATAAATATCAAAATATATATATATATATATATGCATGTACATATATTTATATATGTTTATATAAACAGATACACACACATATTCTTATACATAATACATATGTATGTGTATATACTAACAAGCACATACACAATCTTAAGCATAATATATGTATGTATATATATATATATATATATATATATATATATATATGTATGTATGTATGTGTGAATATATATATATATATGTATGTATGTATATCATCATCGTCGTTGTTGTTTAACATCTGCTTTCCAAGCTGGCATGGGTTGGATGGCTTGACTGAGGAATGATGGGTCAGATGGCTGCACCAGGCTCCAATTTGATTTGGCAAAGTTTCTACAGCTGGATGCCCTTCCTAATGCCAACCTCTCCGAGAGTGTAGTGGGTGGTTTTACATGCCACTGGCAT
Source organism: Octopus bimaculoides (assembly GCF_001194135.2). Classification (NCBI taxonomy): domain Eukaryota; kingdom Metazoa; phylum Mollusca; class Cephalopoda; order Octopoda; family Octopodidae; genus Octopus; species Octopus bimaculoides. The sequence continues at coordinate 8,942,149 of NC_069005.1, read as the reverse complement.
GAGGGCCAGTCAGGTGGTTCTGGCAACAACCACGCTCAAAAGGTGTTTTTAACATTCTACCTGCACGGGAGCCAGTCCGGCAGCACTGACAATGACCATGCTCAAATGGTGCTTTTTACGTGCCACTGGCACAGGAGCCAACCCGTGGCCCTGGCAACGATCATGCTTGGATGTGCTTTTAATATTCTACTGGCACGAGTACCAATCAGGTGGTACTGTCATTGGCCACATCAGCGATTTTGATTTGATTTCACTTGCCTCAATAGGTCTTTGCATGCAAAGTTTATTGTTCAGTGAATGAGGGGTACTCATAAGTGGGCTGATATATATATGTGTGTGTGTGTTTATGTATATATATATATATATATATATATATATATATGATATA
>NC_069005.1:8940720-8941429 GCF_001194135.2 Octopus bimaculoides | reverse complement strand
GGGGTCGATTTGCTCGACTAAAGGTGGTGCTCCAGCATGGCCACAGTCAAATGACTGAAACAAGTAAAAGAGTAAAGAGTATATATATATATATATATATCACCTGTGAACTAAATCCCCATACTTTGTGTGTGTATATATATATATATATATATATACTTGCTTCTACCCTAAAAGAGGCCATGCACTTCCAGTCAGCAGATTGCAGATTATTGCCAAGTGCAATGGTCAGCATGAAATCACTGTCATATCACCTTGAATACATCACTTCTTGTTCGTTTCACCAATGTTAAGCAATGCTGAGCCTAGTTAGTACTTGAGAAACTTGGGTGTTGGTGGTGCCTGGCCACAGCCAACAGCCTGAAGAACATAAAAGAATTCTAACCAATAGTGTACAGCTCGACAAAATACACATGCATGCGTGTGCATATTCGTCCTTTGTTTCTTGGTTCATTTTTTACTGGCTTCAGTCTCTCAGTTGTATTAAATATAAGCAATAAACCTGTATATGCTACACACACACCACATATAAATAACTGAAGAATTTACCTCTGTGTGTGTGTGTGTGTACATACATATGTGTGTGTGTGTATGTGTGTGTTATATGTAATATATATTATATAATCTCTGTATATATTATATATTATATATATATATATATATTACGTATATAATATAAAATTGATAAATATATATATATATATATATA
>NC_069005.1:8935960-8940148 GCF_001194135.2 Octopus bimaculoides | reverse complement strand
CAGGCATGACACAAATAGTTCTATGATCAAAAATGTAGGCTCATATTTTTTTTTTCCTCTTTTTTGGGCAGTGCTTTATTTTATCGACCTCTCTCCTACTATCCCTAGATAGAGGGAGAAACACACACACACACACACACACAAATTAGGGGGTGCTGAAAAGTTTCTTGCTTTGAGTAAAAGAAAATACAAGAGGACCATTTACTATTTTATTCAACATATTCCCCTCTCAGACCCATGCACTTATTGCAACAGCCCTTCAGTTTTTCTAAGCCCTCTAAAAGAACTCAGAATGTTAGGCCTCCAAGCAGGCCTTTCACAATATCCTTAAAGCCAGGAACTTTTCAGCACTCCTTCGTTTGTATATATATATATATATATATATATATATATATAAGTGTAATAGATAAAATAGAAAAGGTTCAAATCAAGCCAACTACAATTAACACATAGATATACGGGTTTAATTAGGATAAAATAAGAATTGACCAATATGAAACACATATCGATATATTACCACTTCTACACTATCTATGTTTTTTGAAAGAATATTATAATTATATATATATATATATATATATATACATGCATACACACAATGGGCTTTTTCCAGTTTCTGCCTACAAATTTATTCACAAGACTTTGGTTGACCTAAGGTTATAGAAGAATACACTTGTCCAAGGTGCCACACAGTGGGGGGACTGAATCCAAGACAATATGTGTGTATGTGACCAGTAGTAGTAGTAAGTATCCCATCTTAGGTGTGTGGCTCTTAACTCTGTGCAAGACAGGAGTATTGGAAAGTTTTGAGAGAAGGTTTATTTAGTGGAAGAAATAAATACCAAAAAATGAGAAAGTAAGAAGAAATAGAAATAAAATAAAATAAAATAAAAGAGAAAATTTTTCTGAAGGTCAAAACTGAACATGTTGAAAGGGAAAAAATATCAAAATTCCACAAAAAATAACAAACAAAAAAAAAAAGCCTATTTAACTGAACTGCTTTGAAAATGTTAAAAACTATGAAAAACAGAGAGAAAGAATTTCAAAATGTAAATAAACTAAAATAGGTGTAAGAATAGCTATGTGATAAAGACATCTGCTTTGCAAGTGTGTGTGCATACCAAAGTGCTATGAGGGTGTCATCTCCAAAACGCTGTACCACAGCAGAGTGATGAAGAAGCAAAACACATCCATTGTGTAAGTGCTGCTTTTAATTTGTAATTGAATTTAATCTTATCTATGCATTGTTGTGGCATTCCAGCAAATGGTATTTTACACCATTTGTATAGAGTCATAGACTCTATACAAAGTTATATTGAGTATAACTTTGTTATACTCAATGTAACTATTGAGTTTGTGGAGGTGCAATGGCCGAATGGTTAGGGCAGCGGACTCGCGGTCATAGGATCGCGGTTTCGATTCCCAGACCGGGCATTGTGAGTGTTTATTGAGTGAAAACACCTAAAGCTCCACGAGGCTCCAGCAGGGGGTGGTGGCGAACCCTGCTGTATTCTTTCACCACAACGTTCTCTCACTTTTTCTTCCTGTTTCTGTTGTGCTTGTAATTCAAAGGGTCAGCTTTGTCACACTGTGTCACGCTGAATATCCCTGAGAACTACGTTAAGGGTACACGTGTCTGTGGAGTGCTCAGCCACTTGCACGTTAATTTCACGAGCAGGCTGTTCCATTGATCGGATCAACTGGGACCCTCGATGTCATAAGCGACGGAGTGCCAACAACATAGTCATAGACTATATACAAAGTTATATTGAGTATAACTTTGTTATACTCAATGTAACTATTGAGTTCGCCCTCAGTTCAACAGAGTTTACCCCTAAGTTCAATTGAGTTCACTCCTGATTCAGTTTGGGTATGTGATGTTAAGCTGCAATAATGGTGAAATACTGGTATCCATTGTGCCTGAATGGTATCCTTTGTGTCTGTCTGTCCCTCACTACCACTTGACAACCAGTGTTGTCTATAGCTAAATAGATTGGAACATTGTGACATGAAAGGCTTTGTTCAAAAACGCAATGCACATCCCAGTCCAAGAATTGAAAGCATGGTCTTGCAATTATAAGTGCATCACCCTAGCTGCTAGGCCACAGACTTCCCCGATGAACAGCCTCCACCCCATAATTTCATCATCCTCCAGAACGGGATGCCACTCCACTGCAGGTGACTCATTTATAGCTAAATCTACAGGAGCAACCTGATATGAAGTGATTTGTTCAAAAGCACAATGCACATCCCAATCCAAGAATTGAAATCACAATCTTGTGATTGTAAGTGCAACAGCCTGACTACTAAGCCACACACTTCACCAATGAGCAGTCTCCACTCCACGATTCCATTACTGTCTCTATGTTTTCCCATTCTCCCGTATGATGAAACGAATCTTTATAAAAGCATGTTAAAAGTGAAATGTTCCCATCATTAAAATACTTTTAAATTTTTGTATTTTTCTTAAGGGAAATGTTTTTCCTAACATGAAAATATAAGCTTTAAGGAATTATATGTAAAAAAATATATATATATATATATAAATATATATATAAATCAAATGGAATACACTGGAAAGAAAGGTCATCGGAACATATGAAATGGAATATATAGTTCCAATATGTAATTATTTTTTTTCCCCAGATCAGGTTTTTGTCTTTTTTTCTTTTTTTTTTTTCTTTTATTTCTTCCCGAGATGGAACTAGGAAAGAAGGGTGAGCGAGTCTTCTGCTCCCTTGGGTTCAGAGAATTTTTTTTAATAAATATTTAAACTTAGAAAACTAAACCATACCATTATAACTTGAGTAAAGTAAAATAAAATAAAATGATTATTTTAAAACTATAATTATTTATGCGCATGTGTGTATGTAGTTATATATATAGAGAGATATACATGCATAAAAATATATATATGTGTGTGTGTGTGTGTGTGTGTGTTTACATATATACATACATAGATACACACATACGTACATACATACCCATACATAGATACATATATATATACATGATATATATATATATAATATACATATTTATAATATATAATATATTATATTTTTTTATAATTTATATCATATATCATGGGGGTGGAGAGAAATTGATATATAGCTATAAAATACATAGATATATTAAAAATACACATATACACACACACACACACAGTGAGGGAGAGAGTGATGTATTAACAGTGAATATATTTGTGTGTGTGTGCACGTGCATGTGTGTATGTGTGTGTGTATAAATAAACATATGTATATTATATTTTTATTTGAATGCACTTAAAGGTCTTCATTTTCTTTCTTTTTTTTTTTTTTCACTTGATTTAATTTCCCTTTACCACACACGCATATTTACTCTTTTCACAAACCATCTTCAGAATGTCATCCATTCAATGCCCTTGTGGCAAATAAAATCACTGATGATCATCATTAATACCATCATTATTAGTATTATTATTAAAGTGATATACATAAACGAGCAAGAAATACTGTTTTGAAATATTGCTTGAAAAAATAAACCGTTTGTCTTGGTAGCAGAGTGTTAAATGGTTGGACAGATGAAGCGAGAGTTTATATATATATATATATATATATATATATATATACATACACACACACACACACATATATATATGTATATATACATATATATATATATATATTTTTTTTTAAGAAAATAAAAATTAATGAACTTAAGATGGTAGAGAAATTTCAACAGAAAACGAAAAACATAAAAATGTTTTCTTGTTTTATTATCATTTGAACAGCTTTGATCCTAAAATGTTTTCTAGGTTTGTTTATTTTCAATGTATATATGTATATATGTATGTATGAATGTATATGAGTGTAAGTGTGTGAATGTGCTTCTGTGTGGGTGTGTGTGTGTGTGCATGTGTATGTGTGTTTATTACGTATATGTGTATATGTGGACATATATATTTTTTTATATATGTATATATAGATAGATAGATAGATAGATATCATCATACACACAAATATATATGCATGTGCATGTAAGTGAGTGTGTACATATATGTATAGATCTGAGTGTGTATGCGTGTGTGTACATGTATTATAAGTACGAGCATGTATGTGTGTATTACATATGTGAGTGTGTATGTGTGGATATATTTATATATATATATATATATATATATATATATATATATATATATATATATAT
>NC_069005.1:8932431-8933902 GCF_001194135.2 Octopus bimaculoides | reverse complement strand
GTTTTTTTTTTTCTCTCTTCCACCTTCAACTTTCTCATCTTCAAACATTCAAAATGATTAACTATTTCCATCTAACCTTCTTCTCACGGTCAACTCTCATTCGGCTCCTTCATCTTCATGACTAATTTATTACTTCTAAATAATAAAATTTTTTTTAAAAAACCCACAAAACAACAACAGCAACAACAACAACAAAAACAACAACAGCTTTCTCACTACAAGTAGGATGTGTTGATTCTATAGAATGTTATTATTATTATCATCATCGTACAGCCATAGCAAAGTAGCATAGTCGGATTATAACTGACTTGTCTTACCACCATTTCTGTAAATACCTCTTATAATTGATCTCATTTTATTATCACAGTTGTTTTCTTCTCTTCTTTAATGATACACAAATAAATAAATAGTACAAAATACAGAGAAAGGCAAGAAAGAACCAACAAAATTAAGACATGATGAAAGTAGAAAACACCGAAATGTTTTCAAATTAAATCTCATCAGAAAAGCAAATTTAAAGATACAAAAACATCTTCCTATCTATTTATCTAGCTATCTATCTAGCTATCTATCTATCTATCTGTCTATCTTCCAATCTGCCTGTCAAGTTTAAAAATCTATCTACCTTTCTATGTGTCTGTCTATCTATCTATCTATTATTTGTTATACTACACATGTTTATCTCAGCTTATTCATCTATCTTTTCCTTTGTCATCCTTCATGTATCAATCGATCTACTAACCAATCAATCTACCTATCCATCTCTATATACACGTTAATACATCTCTACATCTCTACCATTTAAGCTTTTCATTAATCTGTGCTATCCATCCACATCCATCCATCTATCCAAATATCTTTCTAGTTATCTATTTATCTACCAAAATATCTATCCATCTATCAGAATATTCATCTGTCTATCTATCTTTCTATCAAAATATATATCTGTCTACTTACCTATCTATTATCATATTTATCTATCTATCTATCTATCTATCTATTTATTTACATATCTATCAGTCTATCTTTCTTTCTTTCCCTACTCCATCATTCAGTTGTGGCATATAATTACAGCTACAAGCTGCACAGAAACACAACAATGCCTGCAATTTAATTAAGGGCCAGAACATGACACAACAGGACAGTGTAAACATGTTCTCTAAAATATTAGGCCACGTCAACTCAGATTATCTACTGTTGTATTCTGAAGCTCTCAAAGCTATCAAGTAGCTATTTGCTTCCTTACCATTTTTGCTTCAGATCATGACATGCTTAAACGAGGGGGTGCTGAAAAGTTCCTGGCTTTAAGGATATCACAAAAGGCCTGGTTAGAGGCCCAACATTCCAAGGACCTCTGCAATAAGTGTGTGAATCTGAGACGGGAATATGCTGAATAAAATCATAATTAACTGATTCTCCTGTCTTTTCTTTTAGCCAAAGCCAGGAACTTTTCAGTACCCCCATGTGTGTG
>NC_069005.1:8931011-8932211 GCF_001194135.2 Octopus bimaculoides | reverse complement strand
TATATATATATAAAATACAAAGTGGGACAAGAACGCAAAACATCCAGACAGTTAGGTGATACAAAAAAAGGGACATCAAAACGTCCATTTAATTTGTCCTTAGTCGAAAGACACCTGTTGTCATGTCCTGTTATTTGTATTTGTGTAACATTCTCCGCTTTTTTTCCGTCATTGTTTTCATATACATTCGCTGCTTTCTTTCAAGGAATCTAATGCTCTTAGCTTAGTTTTTACTTGGGGCTGGCCAGATTGGAGCAATCTTGAGTATAACCAGTTGAAATTGCAAAGATTGCAAGTGCACACACACATGTATATCAAGAAGCTAAAGCTCTCTTGCTCATCACCATAATATATGTATGTGTGTGTATATATATATATATATATATATAGAAAGAGCGAGAGGGAGAGAGACAGACTGACAGAGAGTGCATGTGTGTTCTTGGGTGTGCATATGGGTACATCTATATATGTGTGCGCGCGTATGTGTGTGTGTTTCTGCATACATACATGAGTGTACATGTGTGCATACACAGAAGTTTTCTTTGTGCATGGGTACTTGTATGTATGTATGTATGAATGTGTGTGTGTGTGTATATATATATATATATATGAAGAATGATGTTTGATTAAATAATACAATGTAGTTATTCATTGATGTACAACTAGGTAGTCCAGTGTTGACAGTATTTCAATCCGTGTATCAACTAATCCTATGAAAAATGGGTGCATGACACTTCCTTCCTGCCTTCCTTCATTCCTGCCTTTCTTTCTTTCCTTCCTTCCTTCCTTTCATCTTTCATTCTTTCCTTCTTTTCATCTTTACTGTTATCTTCTTCTGCTGCTGCTGGATTGACAGAATCATTTAAAATATTGGACAAAATGTCTTCTGATATTTGTTTTGGTGTCTTTATGTTCAGGATTCAAATCTTGACAATGGCAATGTCAGCTCTCTGCCTGTCATCCTTGTGGGGTCAATTAAATTTTTTAAAAAAACCAGCCAAGTACTGAGATGTGAAGATGTATGGCCTTGTGGCTAGGTTATTATATACATGATCCCAACATCATGGTTCCACTACACACACACACACACATTCTATATACATATATATATATATATACATATATACATATATATATATATATATATACATATATACATATATATATATATATATATATACATATATATATACATATATA
>NC_069005.1:8924382-8930545 GCF_001194135.2 Octopus bimaculoides | reverse complement strand
GTGCAGGCATGGACATGTGGTAGGAAGTTTGCTTCCCAACCACATACTTCTGAGTTCAGTCTCACTGCATGGCACCTTGGGTAAATGTGTTCTACTATAGCCTCAGGCTGACCAAAGCCTTGTGAGTGGATTTGGTACACAAAAACAAAGAGAAGCCCTAGGCAAATGTAGGAACTATGGACAGATGAGTGGTTTGTGTGATCTGTACAAGTCATGTACAGGGATGGTGTAGCAGCTCCATAGTCAACTGCTACAAAAATAAACTGCGCTTGCAAAGACCTGTTGTATCAAGTGAAGTCCTTGTCAGGGCCAATGACAGTACTGCCTGATTGGCACCCATACTGGTGGCATGTAAAAAGCACCATTTGAGCGTGGTCGAGGCCAGTGCTGCTTGACTGGTCCCGTGTCGGTGGCATGTAAAAAGTACCATTCAAGCATGATCATTGCTAGTGCTGCTTGATTGGCTCCTGTGCCAGTGGCATGTAAGAAGTACCATTCGAGCATGGTCGATGCCAGTGCATCCTGACTGGCTCTCGTGCTGGTGGCACATAAAAAGCACCCACTACATTCTCGGACTGGTTGGCATTAGGAAGAGCATCCAGCTGTAGAAACTTTGCCAGATCAGATTGGAGCTTGGTGCAGCCTTCTGGCTTGCTAGCCCTCAGTCAAACCATCCAACCCATGCCAGCATGGAAAGTGGACATTAAACGCCGATGATGATGATGATATTTATACAGAATGTGGTATAATATATATATATATATATATATATATATATATATATATATATATATATATATATATATATATATATATATACAGGGTGCGGTGAATAAATTGTCGTCTAAGTTACACAAAAAATGAAAATAACACTGGTATCTCATTTTAACAGATATATTTACCAAAATTACATAAAAATATCTTGGAATACTAAAGAATAAATTTATTCAACAAAATCGCCATTCCCTTCAAACACGCCCCGCAGACGACTTTGAAATCTCCTGCAACTCTTCTGGACGGTCTCCTTGCGTGTGTAAATCTACATTTATATATTGATGCCTACGAACATAAGTCACCAAGCTAAAATTTTCCTGTTCATCACCTCTTTATGTATAAATGTGTTCATATGTGCTCATGTATGAATGCATGTAAATGCTTATGAGCAGGTCCAGTACATGTACATGCGTGTGTATGTGTGTGTGAGTGTGCTGATGATAAAAAGTTACTATTCTTTGATAGACAACCTGGTAATACAGAGCTGACAGTCTTCCAATCCATGTATTAACTAATCTGATGGAGAAAAAAAAAAAACACACAGATAAAACAAAATAGTGCAAGACATTTGGTGTGCAGTTGCACTGTCTTTCAGCCAATGCAAACTGGATGCAGAAAATAAAGTTTCCTCAGGGATCAGAAAAATTAAACAACACAAGGCTGAGTTATCAAATATCCGCAATACATGTATAATTTTATAATGTCTTTTCCATGCAGACAAAATTAGTTGCATGTGTATCAGAAGATGTGATCTACCGCCTGTCACTACGGTACAGATTTGGACTAGAAATGTCAGGTAAGTTTGGGTAGAAGGGGTGCAACCTCAAGAGCTCTTTTGGATGATGCAACGTTTAGCATTTCAACTGATCACATTTTGTGAAGGTGTGTAGCTTAATGGTTATGCAGTTGCACTCATGCTCACTAGATTGTGGGTTCGATTCCTTGACTAGGTGGCAGGTTGTGTTCTTGAGCAAAACACTTCATTTCAAATTACTCAAGTACCCCTTCGATCAGGGGAGAATGTTGGCCTGCTCGCCTAGCCAGCACGGTGGCATCATTTGAAGTCTAAAACAGCGCAAAAGCGCATTGTGACCAGCGATGTATAACAACAGTTGATAGCTTGGTTAGGCCCATGATCATGTGATCAATGATCACATTGTAGTGTTGCCTACACACAGGTACATACAAATATACAGATACACACACAGGCTTTTGTCATATTCTTACGTTTTGTAAATGCACAAATAACTCAATATCCCTACGGTTGTTAACCACATATCTATCCAGCCATCCTTCTAAATAACCATCCATCCATCCAGCCAACTATCCATCCATCCATGGCTATATTCATCCATCCATCTATCCATCCACAATACCAAAGATCCATTGATCCATCCACCAAGCCAACCAACCATTCATCCAGCCAGCCAGCCAGCCAGCATACAATGTATTCATCCATTCATTCACCAAACATCCATCCATCCATTGACCAAATGACCTATCCATTCATCCTCACAATAAGCATTACATCCACTGAACACTGTCCAATCAGCCAGCCAGCCACCAAACCATCAACACATTCATCCATCATTTGTCCACCCGATCATCCACCCAACTACCTGCCCAACAACAGCCAGCAGCACTGTAACCCTGCTCCGCTCAACCCTACCTCTCAGAAGAGCAACATTAACACCTAATTAAAGAACCGCTCAATTAAAGTTGCCAGAATGTATGAAAGAACGGCTGCCACTGTTCCAGCTGCTTCTAGAAACAAAAACAGAGAAAATGGCAGGGCAACAGGTGATTTACATGTGTATATATGTATATATACATATATACAGAATTATCCTTCATTCCTCTAACGGTCTCCATAGAGGTATGACAGAATTTTCCTATTTTCACCGCTTGCAAACATCTTTACCTGTAAACATTCAGTGAACCTCTACGTAGCACCAATAGCCTACCTGCTGTTATTTCTAGTAATGATCGTACTTTGTGTACATCCACTTGAGGTTATGAGAGGTATTGGTGTCAAGAAGACCCAAAGGTGCCAGGTAATGCTCAGTAAGTGCTATGAACAGATTATAGTTAAGCTCCAGGTTCGATAATGACACAAATGAGGAGTCTAACATAGGTAGTGTATTAGCATGCATCTATATAAGAATTAACAGAATCAGATAAAAAAATCCAAGGCTGTGAATAGTTTTCAGAACATTCATAAAGAGAAGGTCTTACAGCTGTTTCCGGAATATTTTATATATCCCTTAATCAGAGACAGTGTGAGAAAATGTTAACTATTACTTAAACATTTTCTCACACTGTCTCTGATTAAGGGATATATAAAATATTCCGGAAACAGCTGTAAGACCTTCTCTTTATGAATGTTCTGAAAACTATTCACAGCCTTGAATTTTTTATCTCATTCTGTTAATTTTATATATATATATATATATATATATATATGGTTCAAATGTACAAAATACAAAAGACGAAGACAGGCAAGGAAACAACAAACAAATGTGTATTAGTCTGACGCTCAGGAGAAATGGAAAAGTCTTTGACAACGAAAAGGAATGAGGAATGAAAACAGAAAGAGAAAAAATCTTATCTGGATTAATGGTGCATAAGATATACATACATACATACATACATACATATATCTTATACACATACATACATTCATACATGTATATGTGTATACATATATGTGTGTATATACATATATAATTATATATATATATATATATATATATATACTCATATATATATATATATATATATATATATTTATATATATACAAACATACGCATGTGATGGGCTTCTGATATAAGTATATATGTGTACATACATATATATTTATATGTGTGTGTGTATATGAATACATGTGTGATGTGAATGTGTATCTATCTACTTATATACATATATATATATTTACACACACATACACTGGTCAACAAGTTTATCTACATGGCCACCTGTCCATCTAGAAACAGCAGCCAAATGTGTACTCTTTTAATTCAGGCTGTACTGTGTTAACAGAATAAAAGAAAAGAAAGAAAACACTTCATGATATAATCCAAGATACACTCTATTCTTTTGTTGTTTTGTTGTTTTTTTTTGGGGGGGGGGTTAAATAGAGGAAGACAGGAAGTCAGAGCCTGTAGATCTTTGAACACAGATTTTGCTTGATCATGACTGATCTGGAATTAAACAAGCACAACAACAACAACAATAATAACAACAACACAAGGAGACAGACAAAGGAGAGAAGTACAGCGGAGCAATTACTCAGGGTTGATAATGTGTTGAGCGATGGAGCTTATAAATCAAAACACAGGAAAAAAAAAAAAAAAGGAGAACAGAACCAAAATCAAAATCACTGCATCGCTGTCATTGACCAAGGAATATTTGCTTCATCTGTTTACAGTTGCCAAATTAATGTGTCGTAAACAAACATTGTCTTTCTATCCTTTGAGACAGATATTTCTCTAATCTCTCTTCTGTTTAGGGCCCCGGAGGGGAAAGAAACTGTTCAAACAACGTTTGATATATACATTCCGATGCTTGGCTAACTATCAAACCTTGTGTGTTTTCGATGCCGCTGGCCCTGTTATTGATTTCTTGTTATTTCGACATTAATGCAATCTTATATAGACAGACATAAATACATACATACATAGACATAGATATATTTACAAACATACATACTTATGTATGTACAAGTGAGCCTGTCAAATCTTGTTTTATCCTGCTTTGTTAGCTAATATTTAAATCAAGCCACAGTTGAACAATTCCATAGGGCGATGAATTAGCAACCAAAAAGTCACTGGTTCCAAACCTGGTTGCATCTTTTTTATTATTCAACGTCCTTTTCATGTCCGCTTTTCCATGCTTGCATGGGTTGGATGGAATTTGTTGAAACAGATTTTCTACAGCCAAATTCCATTCCTGCTGCCAACTCTCACCTGTTTCCCAATAAGGTAATTTTTTCCCCATGGCAAGACATGCTTTTCACTGAATATTAGAAATGAAGGACACTACCTGCATAATAATGATGCTCATTATCATGCAGGCAGTTGTCAGGTGGTAAGAGATAGAGAGGGGGGGAGAGCTAGACATAAACAAACCCTCACACACACAAATATTTATACAATGGACTTCCATATGTTTTCGTATTTCTTTATTGCCCACAAGGGGCTAAACATAGAAAGGACAAACAAGGACAGACAAACGGATTAAGTCGATTACATCGACCCCAGTGCATAACTGGTACTTAATTTATCGACCCCGAAAGGATGAAAGGCAAAGTCGACCTTGGCGGAATTTGAACTCGGAACGTAGCGGCAGACGAAATACCGCTAAGCATTTCGCCCGGTGTGCTAACGTTTCTGCCAGCTCGTCGCCTTCCATTTGTTTTCTGTCTATCAAATTCACTCACAAGGTTTTTGGTCGGCCTGGGGCTATAGGGTAAAAATCACTCACCTGAGGTGTCCTGCCATGGGACTGAACCCAAAACTGCACGATTGTAAAGTGACCTTCTTAGCCATTCAGCCATGCTTGTGATATATATATATATATATATATATATATATATGTTTGATATATATATCATCCTTTTTATTCTCTCATCCCACTTTATCTGACCCTCACCCTCCAAGCAAAAAATGTAAAACTAACAGCCACAAAAAGAAAATGAAAAAAAAAAAATTTACAAAAAATGCAAAGTAACGCTTATATTCCATCACTTGAGACTGTTTTCTCATGAATATAGAGTATAAATTGAAAATATAACTGGTCTCTTTACATGCAAAACAGATACTTCTCATCATTAACATCATTATCATCGTTGTCATCCTCATCATCATCACCACTGTATGTCATCATCATCATCATCATCACTATCATCATCAGCACCATCATCATTGTCGTCATTGTGGTTTCAGCTCTGAGAAAATAACCACTTATGAAGAAGAAAGGCCGAGTTAGGCAAGATTATTATTTTGTCATTATGGGTTTGTTCTTGTTTTGTTTTGTTTTGTTTTTTAGTTCGTTTTTTTTTTTCATAAAGCGAAAGAAAATCCACTTTTACTCTATAATACGACTTTGAATCTTCTCTTTAATCATTAAATGTTAACCACACACACACACACACACACACACACACACACACATTCAAACACACAAAAAAAGCATACACACATATATTACACACAACATATAAATATGCATACATTTACACACGTGCATACAGATGTACTAATTGAAACTGTGTACAACTGTGTATGAATTTGTTTCAGAATGTTTGTCCGCGTAATTGTGTGGTGCGGTGTGTATATATATGTGTGTGTGTGTATATATATATATATATATATATATATATATATATAT
>NC_069005.1:8921764-8923108 GCF_001194135.2 Octopus bimaculoides | reverse complement strand
AGAGTCCCTTTGTCGCCAGCAGGGGTAAGAGCTCTCTAAACTTTGCCCAGGCTATTCTTATTCTAGCAGCTACACTTTCAGCGCACCCACCCCCACTACTAACTTGGTCGCCCAGATAGCGGAAGCTATCGACTACCTCTAGTTTTTCACCCTGGAATGAGATAGAAGTTGTTTCCTGTTTGTTTGCAGTCTTTATTGCACCTGAACATCTGCCACAAACAAAAACTAACTTGCTAGTTAACCTGCCTTTGATGTTGCTGCACCTCTTATGTGTCCATAGCTTGCACCGGGTACATCTTATAGAGTTACTACCTACTCCTTTTCTACATACTGAGCAGGGCCATCTATATATACATATATATATGTGCATACATACATACATATATATACATATATATATGTGCATACATACATACATATATGTGCATACATACATACATACATACATACATACATGCATGCATACATACATATATATATATATATATATATATATATACATACACACACACACACACATACATATCTACATACATGTAGTGCAGGAATGGTTGTATTGCTAAGACGTTTGCTTAGTAAACAAGTGATTTCCAGATCGATCCCGCTACACGGCACCTAGGGAAAGCATCTTTCACTATTTCACTACAGCCCTGGACTAACCAATGTCCTGTGAGTGAATTTGGTAGATGGAGACCATGAGAAAGCCCATCATGGCATCATTTGAAAGCCAGGACAATTTGCACGAATGCATTGTGACCTTCAGTGTATAACAGTGACCAGCAGCCTGGTCAATATAGCGATACGTATGTGTTTATGCTTGTGTCTTTGTGTTAGTGTTTGTCACCCATCAGGGTCACTGCCGATCAAGCTCTATCAGACGTTGGGAAAGTCATTTCAATGGTCGTTTCTGTGACTCATGTCAAGACTGCAGCCTGTTGCCAAAGAGGAGCAGCATCCTGCAGACACATAGGCCTAAAAATAACAAAAATATCTGGTGCTGCTTTCACAGACTTAGTATCACATGACCTGAGTTGACCAATAGTGACTGAGCAAGCACCTAGAAGCGATCAACAATTTGCCTCAAATCTCTCACTAGTGGTTAGGGCAGTGGACTCACGGTCGTAGGATCGCGGTTTCGATTCCCAGACCAGGCGTTGTGAGTGTTTATTGAGTGAAAACACCTAATGCTCTACAAGGCTCTGGCAGGGGGTGGTGGCGAACCCTGCTGTACTCTTTCACCACAACTTTCTCTCACTCTTTCTTCTTGTTTCTGTTGTACCTGTATTTCAAAGGGGCCAGCCTTGTCACACTCTGTGTCATGCTGAATATCCCCGAGAACTACGT
>NC_069005.1:8918476-8921466 GCF_001194135.2 Octopus bimaculoides | reverse complement strand
AATCAACAGCATCTTGTGTTTCTGGTAGTTTTGCTTCTTAAACATAAAGATTTTTCTTTTCTGCATTCCTCATTTTTTCTCATTTCACTTTTCGCTGCTGTTGTTGCTACTGCTGTTGTTGTTGTTGTTGTTGCTGCCATCTTTCTTTAAATACATAAGCAACTCAATCTCATAAAATATATGAAGGATGAAACACCCATTTATTTTTTTTTCTTATCCTCTTTCATTTCTTTTTTTCTTATCATGAAACAAAGTAAAAACAACAAATTCATAGGGATACATCAAGTGGTTGTTATTTGTGTAGATGAGTAAACATCCATCCAATAAATATATTTGGTGGCAGCTCTGGCCAAATACTTCAACATCATTATTATTATTATTAGTATTTACTGTATAATATTAAGAATCATACACTTTGACTCTAATTTTTTTTTATTTCATTGTTTCTTTTTGTATGTGTTTTGGGTTTTTTATTTTTTCTGCTGGGAACAGGAAAATTAAGTGAATGGAGAATGTTTCGTTAGAACACAAGCTTATGTATGACATAAATTGAAATTCACGTGTAATTTTTTTTCTATATTTCTTTTCTTTTTTTCCTTTTTTCTTTTTGCTATGCATAATTCTGAAGTGTAATACATTAAATATTAACGCAGTTCACTCCATTTAGTTGTTGGGCAATGATGAAAGAGCCTCAGCATGGTTGCTTGAAATGCTAGAAACATCAGCCAAATCTTCAACAGATCACATACTCTGCTATCTTTTATCAAAGACGTATTGAACTATGTAAGCCTGGGTATGTGTGCCATTGAGACTTCGACAAGCACAGTAAGGATACATAGAAAACTAGATATATTACATCAAAGATGCTTCAGAAAGATTTTGGGTGTTCATTGTAGGGACCGTGTCACAAATGAGAAGAGTGAGGTCACAGCCACTGCAGAATCTTGCTACAGGTTTCCATTTCTACTGGGTTCATCACATTTTCTGACTAGCTGATCAACAGCATTTAAAAACTGTCATGATTTGAATACCACCAGAAGGTAGGCATAAAAGGAGAAGGCCAAAGATCACTTGGCAGCGGGTATTTCAAGATGACCTAAAGATAGCCAACATTATGTGGAATGGCTGTGCAAAAATAGCTGCTGAGTGAACCCGGTGGGGTCAGGTCAGATGTGGGAACATACTCTGTGGCAGTGTGTTACTGCAGTCACCATTTGTGGGCACATTTCTGGGTCCTCTCAGGTGACCTGTCAAGCAGTGTCCCAATTAGTCCCCCGTCTCTGTGAGAAACCATCTCATCTACCATAACACCATGTGGCATGTAGTTGACCAACATGTTGCACATGGTCGACCAAATAAGGATCAGCCCAGCTGGACCCTTAGTGAAGGGAACACGGTAAGCAGGATCACATCATCATCATCATCATCATTCTTTAATGTCTGTTTTTCCATGCTGGCATGAGTTTGATGGTTTGACCAGACCTGGCAAGCTGTGAAGCTGCACCAGAGTCCAGTCTTATTCAGCCTGGTTTCTTACTGCTGGAGGCCCTTCCTACCGCCAACCACTTTATAGTGCATGCTGGGTGCTTTTGATGTGCCACTAGCATGGGTGCTTTTAGTGTGCCACTAGCATGAGTGCTTTTACATGAGTGCACTTCATCTGGCACCAGCACAAGTGCTTTTTACATGGCACCAATACAGGACACTTGCAGGACATTGGATAATCGAACAACATGGTCAAACATCTGACTCTGTTTCCTGTCCATCCCTGGTTGGAGGAAGCTCACTGTTCAAAATGTTGAGCAGCACAGGAGGACCCAAAGCTAAAAAGCTAATGCTTGAGTGTAAATGGGATGGCATCAGCTTGATTGCCTTCCATCATATGATTCTTTCATCAGAGCTGATCTGAGATAAACATCAAACATCATTTAGATGTGAGCCGCTTGGTTACTTGATCTGTTAAAAATAGCAATCAAATTTGCCTCAATTCACAACTTACTGTTTTATAAAACAGAAGAACAAATTAAATAATTAAAATTCAAGATGATGAGCATCGGATTGTTGTTGCACATAAATCTATTTGTTGGAGGCTAACTTGCTAAAAATAGCAGCCAAATCTCCCTCAACTCATACCTTACCATATTATGAAATAGGACAAACTGGATAGTAGAAAGACAGGATGGCTATGGTTGGAATGTTGCTCACCATTGGTCTACTGGTTTGAGTCTAACCTGATACAAATGGCAACCAAATCTGTCTAAAATGACACTGAACTGTCATATAAAAAGGAAGGACAAGATGGGCACAGTTGGACTCGCTCACAAAGCATTCTGATAATAGGTCTACTTGATTAAAGCAAACCTGTGACTGGACAACAACAACAGCAACAACTAATTCCGATCAAGTTGACAATGAAAGCTCCATATGTGGTCACCTGACCTGCTAGAAATAGCAGCAAAAACATTCCATCCAATCAACCACAGCCAACCAATGGCTAATCAACAATAACAGCAACAGCAGCAACACCATGACAACAACAACAACAACGACTACCGCCACCACTAACAACAACAAGAACAATAACAGCAACAACAACAACAACAGAAGCAACCAGCTTGTAGTTTCTGTATACATTTCCTTGAGAAAATTCAATTTACAAATCTTCTTATTTTCGCATCAGATAGCAATATTACCATTCTTATCATCATCATCATCATCATCATCATTGCCATCATCATCATCATCATCATCATTGTCGTTATGGCTGCTATCATTATTATTAATATATTTATTAATCTGTTTATCTTCGTATTTTAATCTTGACATTCCAATGTGTTTTGTTTTTTTTTTGCGTTTAACACAATATTTAATTTTAATCTATTTTTCTCCTATTTAATGAAAATGGTAGAAAAAAAAAAGAAAAGAAAAAAAGAAGAATCGCAAGAAGAAAAAGATAGAAAGCAAGAAGAAGAAGAGGAGGAGGAGGAAGA
>NC_069005.1:8917142-8918166 GCF_001194135.2 Octopus bimaculoides | reverse complement strand
GAGAGGAGGAGGGGGAGAGGAGGAGGGGGAGAAGATGATGATCATGAGGATGATGATGATGAGTGGAATGAGGATGGACATTGATGAAGATGTGATGGTGGTGGAGGTGGGGGGGGGGGACAAGATGACTGGGTATAAAGAAGAAGAGTATGATGATGATGATAATTGTGATGATGATGATGATGATGATGATGACGATGATGGGGATGATGAGGAGACAAAAGATGATGGGGATGATGAGGAGACAAAAGAAGATGGTGATGATGATGATGATGATCCTGATGATGATCATAAGGAGGAGGAGGAGGAGGATAACCATAGAGGTGTGACAGGTGACAGAGAATGTAAATAATGAGGTGGGGATGGCAGGAGCAAAGCAGATGAGGATGAAGACGTTACTAAAGAAGATGATGGTGATGATGATGATGGGGTGTAGGAGGAGAGCTGGGTGGAAGGATGTGGGGGAAACAGCATTGTCTTCTTCTCTTCTTTCTTTATTTATTTACTGACATATATCAGATTACAATGTATTATTTCAAATGTTGTTGTTGTTGTTGTTGTTGTTCTGGATGTTTTTGCTAGTTGTTGTTACTGGCCCTGTTATTTTTGCAAATAATTAAATAAATAACAAAATAAACAAAATATTTTTTAAAAAAAACATCTATTTTGTTTAATACACACACAGACACACAGACAGACACACACTCTCACACACAGATGTATATAAAAATGTGTGTATGTTTTTATATGCATATATATATATATATGCTTGTATGTATATATATGCTTGCATGTATATATATGTATATATATGTGTATATATGTATCTATGTATATGTATATGAATGTATGTGCATATGTATGTATGCATGTATGTATGTATATATATAGATGCACATATAAGTGCATGTATGTGTATATATATATATATATATATATATGTATGTAAGCACATATATATACATATATATATATATATATACACACATACACATGAGTATGTTTGTGTAGAAATATATATATA
>NC_069005.1:8913711-8916839 GCF_001194135.2 Octopus bimaculoides | reverse complement strand
GTGGGTGAGTGGGTGGATGGGTTAAAACTCTACTTCATCACTATCGTTGTCGTCATAGCGACCAATATCCATCCATCCATCCATCCATCCATCCACATCACCATTGCCACCATGGCTATATTGATTGAGCCAAGGAAATCATCATTGTT
Organism: Octopus bimaculoides; assembly: GCF_001194135.2. Classification (NCBI taxonomy): domain Eukaryota; kingdom Metazoa; phylum Mollusca; class Cephalopoda; order Octopoda; family Octopodidae; genus Octopus; species Octopus bimaculoides. Next base: position 8,916,690 of record NC_069005.1, on the reverse strand, counting down.
AAGTAACTCGACCTGCTAGAAACAACAGCCAAATAACCTCTTAAATCACACACAATGCTGTCTCAATGAGGAATGATGTGTTGGTCATGACTGGAATGCCTCTGAGCATATATCAATCAGTTCTGTCAAAGCTGACCTTGTGCTAAAGAGCATCACTGCGGTCATCACTACCATCATCACCATCATTGTCATCACAGTCATCACCCTTACTGTTAACATTAGCAAGGTGAATGCTATGTGGCCACTCATCTCGCAAGAAATAGCAATCAAATCTCACTCAAATAATCCTTTCTGCTATAGGAGCAACGCCTGAAATTTGAGGCGGGAGTATACAGTCGATTAAATTAACCCCAGTACTCAACTGGTACTTGATTTATCAACCCCAAAAGGATGACAGGCAGAGTCAGCCTCGGTGGAATTTGAACTCAGAACGTCGTGACAGATGAAATACCATTAAGCATTTTTGCCCGGTGTTCTAACAATTCTGGCAGCAGGCCACCTTAATCTCATTCAAATAATAAACACTGCATTATTAAGGGGTCAGATGTAGGGTACACCGTATATCTAGGACTACACTATCCAAAGACATGAAAAATTTAATCATCACTCAATGAAGTGTGACTAAGGGTGACAAAGCATCTACACTGTTAGAAATAATAGTTTAAAAACTCTACAGCATTCGGAGTCTTTTAACTCTTATTTCTAGCAACATAAGCATTCTGACACCATTAACCACACTTAATGACAATTAAATTTTTACTGTTCTATATTTTAGAGATGAAGAATTATGCACAATATTTATCAGCCAAAACGTTGTGGTAGCAACAAACAAGGTGAGGATATCTATCTGTTCAATGTAAATAGCGTAATTAAATTTTTCCTTTACAGTATTACATTGCACCTAGCTGTTTATATTAATTTTTAGTATATATGTGTTAGAATTTCACTAAATCAGTCATAAATGGCAAAAGTATATACACTGGCAAATGGAATTGGCCAGAACATCGATTGTTTGAGTAGTCGCTACTGATGATGCCTACAAAATGGGTGAAACTAGGCCTAGTTTAGTGATTGTAGAGGTGGACATGGGGCACTTACCTCCTCTGTCATCATCATCATCGTTCATTCTGCTTTCCATGCTGGCATGGGTTGCACAGTTTGACTGAAGACTGGTAAGCCACAAGGCTGCACCAGGCTCCGATCTGATCTGGCAAGGTTTCTACAAATGGATGCCCTTCTTAATGTCAACCACTCTGAGTGTAGAGGGTGCTTTTTACATGCTACTGACATAGGAACCAGTCAGGAGGCACTGGCATTGACCATGCTCAAATGGTGCTTTTTACGTGCCACCAGCATGTTGTGCCAGTCAGGCAGCACTGGCCAGTATATATATATATATATATACATCATCATCATCGTTTAACGTCTGCATTATATATATATATATATATATATATATATATATATATATATATATATATATATATATATATATATATACTTTATTTAAAAGCACCAGAAATATAACAAAAGACTGTTACTAGGAGTTTCACGTTCTCATTCATCAGACAGTTTTGTTAGAAATGTGCTTACTCTAGTATATATACATATATATATATATTGTGCACTTTTTACAATATTAAGAGTTCTTTAACCTCTTATTTCTAGCAATGTAGGTGTTATGGAACCCTTAGTCAGACTTGGTGATGATTATACATATATATATATATATATATATCAAAGAGTGAAATAATGTTATCTGCAGGCACTAGGACACCCAGAATAAGAATGAATATATATATATATATATATATATATATACATGATATGTATGTATGTATAATGAGCATCCGCACAGTTTTCATCAACCAAATTCACTCACAAGACAGTGGTTGGCCTGGGGGCATATTAGAAGGCACAAGACACTTACCCAAGGTACCTTGCAGTGGGGCTGAACCAGAAACCATATGGTTGTGAAATGAACTTCTTAACCACACTTCCATGCCTGGGCTTATGCTAATTTACATTTCAAACATCCTTTTAACAATGGCAAATGCTATTTTACTAAATTCTTCATTATTTTCAAAAATGAAATGAAACTAAGGCAGCGTATTTCAACAGAAATATGGTAACAAAAGCATTACACAACAACACAAGATGAAAGTTCCATGTAGTAAGAAGAACACAGAATTATTGACGGAGTGGCTTGAAGTGTAGGGCATTTAGCAGAGACCCCTTGATGTTCACAGCACTAAACCCTGCTGGAATCAGTTTAATCATAAATGCATTCTGTTCCAAGATTTGGAAAGTTTTTTAAAAAATCAGCACTTTGCATTTCAAAGACATCAGAGAAATGATCCAGAAATAGGTGGTTACTGCTCAATTAAGGAGACCAAGCAACTACATAGAAACTCCCATATTAAAATGTGAGGTTCTGTTTGAATAAATAACTTATTAGAAATAGATAGCAACTGAAGCAATCTCAAAACAAAACTGTATCTTCTTAGTAAGCAAAAAAAATTAGATTGCTTGGTGGTATATGCTGTCCCTAAAAATAGGTGGGAACATTTAATGGCTTGGGTTCCTTTGATCCTTGAAGCTGCTTGATCAGAACTGACCTGGTGGATAAACAAAAACACTAGCTACATAGGAAGGAGCTTCCTAAATCTTGACATCAAGGCAAAACATGGTGTTGGCAAAATGGGGAAGGAGAAACAAAAAAACATCTTAAACATGATCAAAGATTTCAATCTAATCTTTTTGCTATCTACTCTTTCTATTCCCCCCCTCTCTTTCTCTCTCTCTCTCTCTCTCTCACACACACACACACACACTCAAAGCTGAAGTTACATTCTGATGCAATACCAAGTCTCTCATTGCTCACATTTTTCCATGCGTATGTCTATACATATCTATATCTATATTTCTATATATAATATATGCAAACATGAACATATATATATATATATATATATATAT
>NC_069005.1:8907420-8909967 GCF_001194135.2 Octopus bimaculoides | reverse complement strand
TATATATATATATATGTGAATATGAGCACATATATATATATGTGAATATGAGCACATATATATATATATGTGCAAATATGTGTGTGTGTGTATGTGTGCAAGAATAAATGAGTGAATGTGTGTCTATGTACATATGGGTGTGGACATGACTTTGTGATTATGAAGTTTGGCTCACAGCCACATGGTTTCGGGTTCAGTCACACTCTGTGAAAAACTGTGGAACCTGATGTAGGCCTCTGTGTGTGAGTGTGTGCATGTGTGCGTGTGTGAGAGAGAGAGAGCAAGACACACAAAAAACCTTACAATGTGTATCTTACTTCTTCTAGCAAAACAATTCATTTCCCCCCACCCTGCCACTTCATATGTTCTGCAAACGGATATTTGGATTTACCTGTCAATGCATAAGGATTTACCTAGGATATGGATTCTACTCACATTTACTGGTATTTCGTTGTTCAACATTCATAACCAAATTCTTTTCATACTGAGTGCTCTACTGATATCTGTCAGGGTTTTTTTTATCCCATTTTTTCTTCTAACTATATTCTTTCATTCTTTTACTTGTTTCAGTCATTTGACTGCAGCCATGCTGGAGCACCATCTTTAGTCAAGCAAATCGAACCCAGGACCTACTTTTTGTAAGCCTAGTACTTATTGCATTGGACTCTTTTGCCGAACTGCTAAATTACGAGGACCTAAACACACCAACCTTGGTTGTCAAATGATAGTGGAGAGACAAACACAGACACACACACACACACACACATGTATGTATGTATTTATGTATGTATGTATGTATGTATGTATGTACGTATACAATGGAGTTCTTGCAGTTTCCATCTACCAAATCCACTCATAAGACACTTGCCCAAACGCTTTGGTCGGCCCGAGGTCATAGTAGAAGACACTTGCCCAAGGTGCCATGCAATGGGACTGAACCCAGAACCATGTGGCTGGTAAGCAAGCTACTTACCACACAGCCACTCCTGCACCTATTTATATTTGTACATATTTATATACATACATGATAAGGTTAAGAGTGGGGCACCCATCACTTAGATTAGTTGTTCTCAGCAGGGATTTATAAGACCCCTGGGTGTTCATGTAAGATTTTTGGGAGTCTACACCTGCGAAATAGTAAATTGGGTACGTAGTACTTTAAACATCCATGAAAAATTTCGATTTTGATGTATTTCTTTCTCTAACATTTGACATAGTTTGACATATACAAGTGAACGTGTGAATAACAAAGTAGGAATTTTGAAAGAAGCATCCATAAAACTAATTTTTAAACATCGAATGGCTACGAGGGTCCATCAGGATAAAATAGTAATCAAAGGGGTCCTTAGGTTAAAAGAACAGTTGAGAAACATTAGCTTGCATAGACAAAAATTATGTGTTCAGCTGAACTGAATGTGGAAATAAATAGCTTATTTACCACTTAATCACTGCATAATTAAGGTTTGAACTTATGATGGTGCTGTCAAGAGACCAGCAAATTAACCTGACGGGCATCTTGCTCATCTGTCCATGAACAGTCGCAAAAATCAAAAGCTTTTCATTATTTGGCAGAAGCTGGGATATTTTTTCATTTGATATCTGTAGATCTGGCATGATCAGAAAGTACATGATACCGGATTAAATCAAAGATGATATAACTTCAGATAAGTTATGTGTAAACAAGTTAACATTTTCGACATGAACAATATATCACACAAGAACTAATGCAAATAGCAATATTATTAATAACACCAGTTAAACTGTTGCACCTATATATATATATATATACATATACACATATATACACACACACACTTACATATATGAGTATATGCAGACATATATGCATATATATGTATACAAGTGCACTTGTGTATATATATATATGTGTGTGTATAGATAGATAGAGGAATATATATATATTTATATGTAGGTATCTACAGATAATATATCCAACATCATGACCACCACTGCTTAAAGAATAAACACAGAAACTCAATCAGCAATTCTAGAATTTTTTTGGGTTTTTTACCCTTTAATATTCTGGCTTTTATAGTCAATCATATACTTAAATTAATATATATTTATATCTTTACATGTGCATGTATGTGTGTGTGTATACACACACATACACAATTATACATATACGCTATGTATGTATAGATAAACAAATATCTGTCGATATTTTTATCTGAGTGTATGCATTTGTGCACACACATATCATCATCATCATCATCATCATCGTTTAACGTCCGCTTTCCATGCTAGCATGGGTTGGACGATTTGACTGAGGACTGGTGAAACCGGATGGCAACACCAGGCTCCAGTCTGATTTGGCAGAGTTTCTACAGCTGGATGCCCTTCCTAACGCCAACCACTCAGAGAGTGTAGTGGGTGCTTTTACGTGTCACCCGCACGAAAACGGCCACGCTCGAAATGGTGTCTTTTATGTGCCACCCGCACAAGCCAGTCCAGGGGCACTGGCAACGATCTCGCTCGAAAATCCTACAGGAGCCAGTCAGGCGGTACTGGCAACGGCCACGCTCA
>NC_069005.1:8905468-8907048 GCF_001194135.2 Octopus bimaculoides | reverse complement strand
TAATAAAAGAAACAGGATGATAATGATGACTATTATTATCATCACCACCATCATCATCATCATCATTATTATTATTATTATTTACTATTTTATCAATACCATTATTAGTTTTATTATTATCATCATCACCATCTTCATCATTACCATTATTGTCAATATTACCATTATTATTCTTCATCTTATTATTAGTCTTGTTATCATCATCATCATCATCATCATCATCATCATCATTATTATTTCAAGTCAAATCACAACTATGCTATGTTTGTTCACAAACCTGCAATTTGAGAGCCGACAGCCAAGCCGAAGACCATTCATAGCCAAATTCGTCTTGAATATTGCCCAACACTAGATTATATAGCTTACAACTTATAAAAAGAGGTTTAATATATTTTCATTGCACACAAAGTAACAAAGACCAGCAGAGAACGTGTATGCGTGCATGGTGGATACTATATGTGTGTGTGTGTGTGTGTGTTAGTTATGCACACCTTCTAATGAAACTTTCCCAGCTCTCCATATTGCTTTCTTTTCAGCTGCACAACATTTCAGGTAATTAACTGCAGTCTTTCTAGAGAAATACTTTCTCTCCACATGTCGCATGTATGTGTGTATGTGTATAGATAGATAGATACATATATATATATATATATATATATATATATATGCATTTATATATATACACATATAAACATATATATATATATATATATATATATATACATACTAATCAATATATATATCATGTATGTATGTATGTATGTATATATATATATGTATGCATGTATATATATATATATATATATATATATATACACACACACATATATATATACATATGTATTAAGATATATGTATACACATATATACATGTAAATATATATGTGTGTGTGTGTATATACATATATACACATACATATATATGTATATACATGCATATATATACATACATATATATATATATATATATATATATATATGCATAAAATTATATATTTGTATATGTGAGTGTGTGTGTGTATATATATACACATATATATATGTATACATACATAGATATGTACACATACACAAATATATATATATATATATACATACACATATATCTATGTGTGTGTGCATGTATGCATATGGAATGTGTGTGTGGTTTAGTGCATGATTGTATATATGTGAATTTGGATAAGATATATACAGATACATAAACTTTAGCAGGCACACTCAAATTCACATATTATATGATTCACATAAGCACACACACACATACACATACACACACACATAAATGTATGTGTGCATGTGGTTTTTTACATTTTGCATGGAGAGTTGGAAATTTTCGGCAATGGACATGATTCAACTGAAACATTGCGCATATATACACAACAAATAATAATGCTACTGTTACTACTACTACTACTACTACCACTACACACATACATACAAATACTCACATGCATAGACATGTATATATGTACATATATATATATGCACCCACGCATACACAGATTCCTAAATATATGCATAAATATATATACAAAGATGTATGTATATATATATATATATATATATATATATATATATAT
>NC_069005.1:8902194-8905458 GCF_001194135.2 Octopus bimaculoides | reverse complement strand
TACATACATACATACATATATACATAGACAGACAAACAGACCAACAGACAGACAGACAGACATAGTTAAATAGATGGAAAGATAGATTGATATATATGTATCCATATATATATATATATATATATATATAAATAATATTTTATTTTGTCTTTTATTTATTTCAGCCATTGGACTGTGGCGATATTGGGGCCACACTTAGAAGGTTTTCAGTTGGGATAGGCTGACCCCAGTGCTTCCTTTTTTCAAAAATCTGGTATTTGTTCAATCAATCTCTTTTGCTGAACTGCCAATGTTACCATGAGGTCTTAAAAACAAGACAATTCATATGTGAAGCTATTGTCATCATTTGGAAACACTGCTCAAAAATTGTAGAAAATGCATCCATCATTGGTCAATCACAAAAGGGGTGGTAGCTCTTACAACTGAGACCATGTGGTGGCCTTATGTTTTGGTAAATGGTAAAACTTTCTAGCAATGACCTTTGGCATGGTGTCAGCCAAGCAACCAGTGGGAGGGTAAGAATCGATCTGGCAGAGGGTGTACCTTTGGAAACATGCAATCAGGTACCATTTGTCATCAGAATCATCATCATGGTCATCAATATCAATATTGTTGTTGTTATCATCGTCATCGTCGTCGTCATCATTGTTAGCATCATCATCATCATCATTGTTATCATTACCATTGTCACTGATGCCATTATCACTGGCACTGTAATCACTATCATCATCATTATTGTCATCATTATCGTTATTGTCATAATCATCATCATCATCATTGTTGTCATCGTCATCATCATCATCATCATTGTTGTTATCCTTATCACCCTCAGTGTTGTAGTCATCATCATCATCATCATCATTTTACACCTACTTTCCTTGCTGGCTGGCATCAGATGAGTCATCACAGTCCAATCCAAGTCATCTATTTTACTAGGGGCCTCTGCTCTCATAGACTGTTGCTCATAGAAGTCATTTGAATTGATTTCTTTAACTGGATACCAGCCACATATCAGAGCGTATTTGAAGCCTTTCCTTGTGGCAACAACGCTAGAGAAGTTGAACAGGTCTTAGAGACAGAGCTATAAAAGGACTTCATAACTCTACACTCTGTCGTGACCACGATGACGAGGGTTCCAGTTGATCCAATGAATGGAACAGCTTGCTCGTGAAATTAACGTGCATGTGGCTGAGCATTCCAGAGACACGTGTCTGCTCATTTACCAACCACTTTACCGTGTGCACAGGGTGCATTTTTTTGTTGCACCAGCATTAGAGAGTTTGGCTCACTCACCAATCCCTGCAAAGAGAGCCGGTTATGACAAGGGCTTTGATTGTAGCATCTGCGGAGAAGAGTACCTTTTATACAGTAGCTGTCATGAGTGCTCTGTAACTTAAGGCATTTAGACCAAGGAAAAGAATAAAGAAGAGGGAGACAGACGGACAGATGACAGCAGAAAAGCCAAATTTTCTACGGTTGGATGCTCTTCCTGTTGCCAACCCTCACCTGTTTCCAAACAAGCTAAAACTCTGCCATACCTGGACATGTGTACATGGAAGTTTGGAAATAAACAACAATATTTGTATGTCAGTGATGCTCATTATTTTATTCTTTCCTTTGTTTGACATATTTGACTGAAGCCATGCTGGAGCACTCCAATGGGAGATTTTAGTTGAACAAATCAACCCCCCGGGTCTTATTTTATAAGACTAGTACTTATTCTAGCTGAACTGCTAAATTACAGGGACATAAACACACCGACACTAGTTCTCAAGTGTTGATGGTGGGGAGACAAATATAGACACAAAGACACACACACACACACACGCACACACAGACAGACATATATATATATATATATATATATATATATATATACAACGGGCTTCTCTCAGTTTCCATCTACCAAATCCACTCACAAGTCTTTGGTCGGCCTGAGACTGCAGCAGAAAACATTTGCCCAAGGTGCCACACAGTGGGACTGAACCCGGAACTATGTGGTTGGACAGCAAGCTTACATATATACATATATATATATATATATATATACAAAATGAAATAAGAAAAAAACACGTCTTGTTAATTACAGCTACCCAGGGTTTTGTGGATGAAACATTTATTTTACCATTTTTCGAGTTGTAATTGACAAGACATGTGATTCTCATTATTACATCTTACTTTCTCTCTTAGCTGATCAAATACAGTTCAACTGGTTGAAGCTTTACCACAAAATAATATACGACAGGCTTCTTTCAGTTCCCATCTACCAAATTGCTAGGGTCATCCTTGGGCAACCCTCATGGTCCCTGCTAACTTCAGAGCCAAATAGATTGGAGCCAGTGAATTTAATTTGTTTGCGCGGGAAAAACCATTCTAACAAAGCGTCCTGCCCTAACTCTTCGAAATGCTTAGTTTTAGAATGGTGGCAACTAAGGAAGGAAATGTTCTCTATGTGGCCTGTGTGTTTTCTGTGCTCTGTTTATGTTCTGTTTCTCATTTTGTCCATGTTTTTTTTGTGACGTCTATAATCCAGATATGCATCTATATATACATGTAGATGTAGGTATGTACATACATGTACGTATATATGCATATACTCACATATTATTTGTATTATATATATATATACATATACACACACTTATACATATGCATCCATATATATGCACGTATGCACAGGAATATACATATATAAATATACACACATTTCTACTTACATAGACACACTCACTCACATATACATATGTAATGAGCATCCATACAGTTTTTATCTTCCAAACACACAACACATTGCTTGGGCCTGGGGTTAAAGAAATAAATTTACTCTCATCACTGATTCTGAAACCATGTGGTACTGAACCTGAAACCATGAGGTTATGAAACAAACACTCAACCACACAGCCAATAGTCATTCCTGTGCCTATTATGGCAGAAAGGGGAAAAATTAGTTATTCTCTTTCTGACAGCCTTTGTGCCTGCATCAATACTTTTGTTTAGACTTGTATTCCCTGTTCAAATCTAGATTGGAACGCAAATTAAATTCCAATTTCAATAAGTTGAACTACTGCGTTTGATGTGTGAACACACCGCCCATTCATTCTGGTTACACAATGAGAAATATTTGACCCAATATTAAGTAAAATGTTAGTGAAAAATGAATGAAAATGAATCTTTCCACCCCACCCCGTCTCTCTCACTCTGCTCATATGTGTATATATGTGTGTATATATATATATATATATATATATATATATATATATATAT
>NC_069005.1:8898046-8899453 GCF_001194135.2 Octopus bimaculoides | reverse complement strand
ATATATATATATATATATATATATATATATATATATATATATATATATATACAACAGGCTTCTTTCAGTTTTCATCTACCAAATCCACCCACAAGGCTTTAGTCAGCCCGAAGCTATAGTTCAAGACACTTCCCCAAAGTGCCAGGCAGTAGGACTGAACCCAGAACCACAGCCACTCCTATATATATTAGGAATTAGTTGCTGTGTGCTAGAGAGAAGACTGTGCTGGTTTGGTCATGTGATGTAGATAGATACTGATAGCTTCATAAAGAAGTACCAATCTCTCAAAGGAGATGGAACACATGAAAGTGGAAGATCAAGGAAGGCAAAGTGCTGAAGAATGACCTCAGGATGCTGAACCTTTCAGGCAATTCTTATTCTAGCTATCACACCCTCACACTCCCCTTGCATCTGCTCCCAATACTAATTTGGTCCCCTGAGTTGCAGAAATTATCTACTACTTCTAATGAGCCACCAGGACGTTTGAGAGAATCAATTTCTAGGAGTCTCTATAGCTTTTATGGGTGTGCATCTTCCTTATACAAACACCACCTTTGATAATATTCCTATCAATCCACTGCATCTCTTGTGTGTCCATACCTTATATTGAGTACACTGTATGGAGTACCTACCTACACTTTTCCTACAAATTGAACAGGACCACTACAGGAAGTGGGTAGGGTCCTGTCAGTTTTTCTGGCTTATTAGGACTTTGCTTAGTTAACCTTCAGGCCCTTAGAGTCCAGGTCTTACTTCCACACCTGGAATTTCTCTTTTAGCTCAGACAAGGAATCTGCTATGAGGGCAAAATCATCACCTTATGGTAGTTCCTCTGTAATAGCCTGAAGGACAATGTAATAGCCTGAAGGACAATGATGAAAAGGGGAAAACTAAGGACTGAACCTTGATGAACCCCTACCTGTATATCAAATTCTTCACTCTACTTGTTAACTTTCACCTTACTGACAGCATCTTTGTAAATGGCCTGTACAGCTTTCACCAGCCACCTTTCTATCCATAGACTCTTCCGTGCCCAGTATATCACACAGCAGGGTACTCTACTGAGGGCTTTCTCTAGATAAATGAATGCCAAGCATAATAATTTATTCTTAGCTAAGTACTAAGTTCTTCTTCCCTACAAGAAGCCAAACTGGATTTTGACCTGCCTAATTCTGCTCCTAATAAATTGGGCTATAACTCCCTGCATAATTTTCATCACCTGGTCCAGGAGTTTGATGCCTCTATAATTGCTTCTATTTAAAGCATCACCTTGTAGCGGCTAACAATAATGCTGCTACACCAGTCATTGGGTATTACACCTTCCTGAACGACCTGATTAACTATGCTGGTGACAAGCTACCTGACCATATATATATATATATATATATATATATATATATATATATA
>NC_069005.1:8885893-8893068 GCF_001194135.2 Octopus bimaculoides | reverse complement strand
AGAGAGAGAGAGAGAGAGAGAGAGAGAGAGAGATGCACACACACACACATACACACATATAGATGCAGTGGAAAATATAATGCACAAATAAAAATGGGGAGAGAAATTAGTATTAGACTGAAGCTGTAAAGATTCCATGAACTGCTATTCAGAGTTTCATGTAAGTGATCATCAGAGAATCCTGAGAGTTTCAGCACACGTATCTGATCATCACACTTTTCTGATTATCTATTACATGAAACTGGTAAAGAGACAGTGAAGTCTTTTCAGCTACAATAAAATACTATGCGTACGTAATTACATACAGACAAACACATACATACATGTGTATACATACATGCATGTGCATGTGCATGTGTGTGTATAAATGTGTATAAATGCTCTCCAGCCTAAACATACATTAAATATCAATGGCTTCAAGGAAGATACAAGATGTTGCACAAGCACTCAACTTCGAGTGCAGTGCTTTTTATAGCAGAAACAGCTGTAAGCTAATGAAGTTGATTATGCAATTCTTGTTCCGGAGTTATTCAATAATTAATAATACACACTGTATATGCCTGATGCAATGTTCTAAAGCATATTGAGTTCTAAGAACTGGTTATTAGTATTACTGTGCCTAAGCAAAATCATAACACACACACATACACATATATACACACACATAGAGATATATATATTCATATATATATATATATATATATACACACACATATACATATATATATATATACACACACATATACATATATACATACTTGTATGTATATATACACATATACATATATACATACATGTATGTATATATACACATATGTATACATACATGTATGTATATATACACATATACATATATACATACATACATGGATATATATACATACATATATATATATATATACATAAATACATACATGCATATATACACATAAATACATACATAATCATATGTACGCACATACGTGTATGTGTGTGTGTGTATGTGTGTGTGTATGTATGTAAGCATGCATGCAAGCACACTCTACTTAAAGACATACAGTACTGTGCAACAAAAGATGAAATACAAATTGTCTCTCACTTTCACACATATAATATATACACAGATAAAGAGAGATGGATGGAGAGAGAGAAGACAGACAGACAGACAGATAGATAGATAGATCGATCGATAGACAAAATTCTTATCAACGATATTGTGTTAATAGAGCTAAATGTTTAATAAATGTTGAATGGAGGAGAAATAAATTGGCTTCACACTTAAGATTTATATAAGTTTAGGATATTTTTTCTGTGACTTATATTCTATTTACATTGAATATATAACACACACGCACAAACATATATACACATCATATGCATTTATATATATATATATATAAGTGTACCTGTGTATGTATACATCTCACTTGTGATGTACATCTTGTGTGTGTGTGTGCATAACATAATATATATATATATATATATATATATATATGCATATAAATGTCTACAGATACACATACATATGCACATGATTTAGAATTATGTTTTTGTATATATAATCTTCTAAAAAAAAAACAGACATATATAATAATAATAATAATAATAATAATAATAATAATAATAATATACGCTATAGAATATGCATATTCTTATTTCATTATTCTTAGATATCTATACACATATATATACATGTACATACATACACACATGCATATGCATTTATATATATATTCATATACATATATATATATTCATATACATATATATATAGACATATATATATATATATATATATATATATATATATATATATATATATATATATATATATATATATATATATACACACACACACACACACACATATATATGTACATGCACACACATATATATCCATATATTAATATGTGCATGTCTGTATGTATGTTTGTGTATATCTATGTGTATGTGTATTTTTACACATATATATACATATATATATACATACCTTTAAGACATTCAACATATACTCAACATATACACTCAAACATACCCAGAGGAAGATGCTAAAGAAACACACTATATATTATTTTTCATATTATTATTATTTTACTACAAAAAAAAACCCAAAAACACTGACTCCCATAATTTTATTCATAGCAATTATTATTATTATTTTGTTATAATTATTATTCCCTTTATTATCATTATTGTTATTGTTCCCCACCATTTACTATCTCCTTCACATTCATTAACCTGTACCTAACAATATGAACTCTTCTAATTAATCTCTTATGAGCTTCCAGGTTCTATCTGTCGACATCTGAGTTCCTCTTTCTGTATCTATATCTTTTGATATGTATAAATAAGCTTGTGTTTTAATACACACATGTGTATGTATATATATATATATATATATATATATATATATATATATATATATATAGCATTAACATACATACGCATATCATAAGACACACACACACATAGAGGGTCTCATATTGTATGTTTATGCAAAGGCATCAATATTTATCAATATGGAAACAGTTGTTTCCATATTGATGTATATATGTGTGCACATATGTATGTGTAGAGACAAAGAAAAAGGGAGAGAGCAAGAAACATATATGCATATACATGTATGTATATGTGTGTGCGTTTCTGTGTGTATATATATAGAGAGAGACAGACAGACAGAGAAATATATACACATGCATGCATATTCATACATATATACATACATACATATATATATATATATATATATATATATATATATATATATATATATATATATATATAGACACACACACACACACACACACACATAGACACACATATATATACTTAGATTTATATATTTATAGATTTATATATTTACAAACACACAAACATTCACACATGCATATGCCTTTTCCAGAATGACTTCTAGTCTCTTCGTGGAAATCTAAAATCTAATCGGAAATCTGATTGTATTTCAGTCTTCAGTAATTTAGAATGAAAGATGAATGTTAAGAGCAACATTGATAAAGGCAATAACCACAACGAGAACAACAACAGCAACAATAACCTCCTTGTGTGCCGGTGGGGAGGGGGGAGGCAAAAAAGAGTTGAGCTTCTAGAAATGCAGTGCAATGCAATTAGTACAACACAGAAATGCACACACATACACACACACACACACACTCACACAAACAAACACACACACACACACACACACACACACACACACATGTATAACTAAAGAACACACTTGATTAAATGACATACATGCAGGCACATACAGACATACAAATATAATAATAATAATAATGATGATGATAATCCTTTATGCTAAAGGCACAAGGCCTGAAATTTTGATGGGGAGTGGGGGGGCTAGTCGATTACATCGACCCCAGTGTTGACTCCCGGAAGGATGAAAGTCAAAGTCAACCTCGTTGAAATTTGAGCTCAGAACATAATGCCGCTGAGATGAAATGACATCAAGAATTTTGCCTGACATGTTAACAGCTCTGCCAGTTCGCCACCATAATGATAATAATAATAATAATAAATAAATAATAATAATGCTTTCTACTAAAGGCACAAGGCCTGAAATTTGGTGGAAGGGGACTAGTCGATTACATTGACCCCAGTGTTTCACTGGTACTTAATTTAACAACCCCGAAAGGATGTAAAGCAAAGTCGACTTTGGCAGGATTTGAACTCAGAACATAAAGGCCTATAACTGAATACTGAAAGATAAATGTTTCTAAAGTATCAAATACAAATATTTGGGGCTCTACTCAAAAATATTCAGTAAACTTTTTGCTCTCTGCTTTTTATCAATGAAAAGACAAAATACATTTTTTTTGTCATGGTGTTGGGCAAGTTTACAATCCATCTCAACCCTTTAGCATCTAATCCAACCATATCCAGCCCAAATATTCTTCTACCTGTGTTATGTTAAAACTGACCAGATCGAACCTTTCACACCTATCCTACAATGTCATTCTGAAAATATAGAAACACACCATTGAAATCCAGAAGCTACAAAATAATGTGTGATTAATTGAAAGCACTGTGAATAAGTAAATAAACAAGCAACATATTTGACAAAACAATCTGAACACTAAAGGATTAAAGTGTTTAATAATTTTGTTTCTATAGAAAAACACTTTCTTTGTTTCAATTTATTTCGCAATTTATCTTTCATTATTCACTTTTGTTTTCAGTTATTAAACTGTGGCCATGCTGGGGTACTGCCTTGAAGGGTTTAGTCATAC
The DNA here is from genome assembly GCF_001194135.2 of Octopus bimaculoides. NCBI lineage: Eukaryota > Metazoa > Mollusca > Cephalopoda > Octopoda > Octopodidae > Octopus > Octopus bimaculoides. The sequence goes on along the minus strand of NC_069005.1, from coordinate 8,888,842 downwards.
AAATCACCCCCAGTATTTATTTTATTTTAAGTCCGGTATTTATTCTGCTACTTACTTTTGTCAAACCACTAAGTCATTGGTAAATAAACAAACCAACACCTATAAGAAAGCAGTGGAGTTGGGGATGAATACAAAAACAAACACACACACACATATATATGACAGGCTTATATTCTGTTTCCATCTACTAAATTCACTTACAAGGCATTTTGTTTAATCCGGAATAATAGTAGATGACACTTGTCCAAGGTGCCACACAGTGGGACTGAACCTGGATCCATACAGATGTGAAAAAAACTTGTTAACCACACAAAAATGCCAAAGAATTCAGTAAAATAACTGTTCCATCTTTAAGCTAGTTTTTTTTTAACAAATCTATGTTAACATGGAACTCTGATAGGTTTTAATTCAGATCACTTGGGGACAAAAAGTTTGTATCAGAGAACCTAGAGTGGTCTCAGATGGTTTGGTACTAAAAGTGTTAAAACATGGTAATTTGTTCCTCTCACCTTTCAATCGTTATAGTCCACTTCTTTAAGGAACATAACCCTGAGGTATTTTCTCTGATACTTCAATGGTTCCACCAACCAACTGCTCAAATTAATTTACTCATTTTATTTAGAGAAGAGAAGCAAATAAGTGGTACTTTTTCTTACACTTTCCCTTTATGCGTTTGTTATAATAAACTGAAGGCACGTGGCTTAGTGGTTACGATATTCAACTTACGATCTTAAGGTCTTGAGTTCAATTCCTGGTAATGTTGTGTCCTTAAGTGAGACACTCTATTTCTCGTTGCTCCGGTCTATTCAGCTGGCAAAAATGAGTAGTACTTGTATTTCAAAGGATTAAACTTGTCCCATTCTGTGTCACACTGAATATCCCTGACAACAATGTTAAGGATATACATGTTTGTGGAGGGTACATGTGTTTACGCATTAATTTCATGAGCGGGCTGTTCCACGGATCAGATCAACTGTAACCCTCATCGTTGTAACGGACAGAGTGCCACAATAACAAAATGACTAATAACACACACTGATGTAGTTTTCCTATACATTTAACATTCAAAATCATCTTTAATCTTTAAAGTTAAAGACAACCTGTTTCAGCATACTGAGCAGTTTCAGTGCAGACACCAAGACTGTGATGTATTGTATTTTAATCAGACAAAGAAGAGTGAGAAGAAGATGGTTTTGTGTTGATTCATTTTCAGACAAAATGAAGAGAGAAAAGTAAGTCATGAAAATGATACATTCATTTTAGAATAAAACGAGAGTAATTTATACGTAATTATTCCACTGCTAAAACAAGAAGCAGTTCATTAATCCTTTTGTTACCATATTTCAATTGAAATGCACTGACTTCATTTCAATTAATTTTGAAAATAAAATCATTTTGTTAGTAAAACCATTTTGTTATTATTAAGCTGGCATTTCAAATATAAATTAACATGGAATTTCGATGGAAGGTTTTTAACTCAGATAATCTTAACCCTTTAGCATTTAAACAGGCTATATCAAGTGTTAATATACTATCTGTGTTATGTTCAAACCGATTAGATCCAGCCTCTCACACCTACCCTACAATGTCATTCTAAAAATAAACAATTACATCATCAAACTCTTCATGCTATGAGATTATACATGATTAATTCAAAACAATGTGAATAAACAAGTACTGTGAAGGTGCATGGCTCAGTGGTTAGAGCATCAGGTTCACAATCATAAGGTAGTGAGTTCAATATATGTACATATATATATACACATTAGAGTATGGTCCTGGGATCCGAGTGTAGGAAGTCTGTAAGCTTTGAGCAGTGAAGTGGCAGGTATAGAGAGCAAAAGGTTGACAATGTATGATGAGGAACAATAAGAATTTATTGGCATGAAACATACGTAGCATATATTTTGCCTGTTCCACTCACTCAATTTGAATTTTTATCCACACACACACACACTCTCTCTCTCTCTCTCTCTCTCTCTCTCTCTCTCTCTCTCTCTCTCTCTCTCTCTCTCTCTTACACACACACACACATATCTATATATGTGCAAACATATATAGATATACGTTTGTTTGTCTTACACTTTCAAGAAGATTTGGAAGCTATTTCTAGTGGCAACAGAGATAGTTCCACTACTGGTGTATTAGTAGTGTCCCTAGTGGTGGTCACGGTGGTGGTTGTTGTCGTGGTAGTGGTGGCGGTAGTTTTGCTGGTAGTGGTTGTCACATTGGTCCTGTGATTACTGTGGTGGTGTTGCTGGTGGTTGTGAGGGTGATAGTTATGATAGTAATGTCGACGGTGGTGGTCGTATTGCTGGTGTTGAAGGTAGTGGTCAGTTGTGGTTGCAGGTGTGCTTAGGTGATAGCATTTGTTTTAGAAGTGGTAGCAATGGTGTTAGTGTAGGAGTTGGTGGTGGGGGGTCTTGAAGGCTGTAGTTATTCAGCTGATGGTTGAGGTAGAGATGATGACAGGTGGTAGTGGTAAATTCTGATAGAGTTGGAGTGTTAGCACTTGAATATAAGATAGTTGTTAGTGGTAATGCTATAAGTGATTGATTCTAGCAATTTTAATGGTGGTGGTGGTGGTATTGGTTGTTCTAATAGTAGGAGGATGCTAGTTGTAAGTGGTGTGGGTGGGACATGTGGTGGTGGTGATACTGTTGTTGTTGTTGTTGTTGTTACTGCTGCTGCTTATAATGAGACTTCTTTTCAGACAAACTTTTAATGAATCATTTACACGGTATTGTTTCGAATATTTAATTGCACTCGAAATCATGCACAACAGTCTCAAGCTCAAAAGCAAAGTTAATCTGCACACACATATACACACACAAATGCACACACCTTTATACACAAGCATAGATGTATACATGCATATACATACAGACATATATATATGTATGTGTGTATGCATAAATATACAGACACATATATATATATATATATATA
>NC_069005.1:8884964-8885682 GCF_001194135.2 Octopus bimaculoides | reverse complement strand
ATGAAAAAATAAATATACCAATACATTATATTGTCTTTGAGCTTTTAAAGTTCAATGGTAATCCATGTAGATAATAGTTGGAAAAATAAGGATGCATGAAAATTCAGAGTTGTGTTAGGTTTAAAAAAGGAGCTAAAGGTTTATGTGTTAAGCAGGAAGTGTGGTGTCAAAACAGGAAGTGTGTGTAAGGGGAGACAAATCTCTTTAGCTGGAGTTATGGACTCTTTTATGACATAGACTTCCTGTTGAAAAAGAGTTCATAACTCCAAAAAGATTTATCTCCCCTTACACACACTTCTTGTTTTGACACCACACTTCCTACTTAACACAAACTTTTAGCCCCTTTCCTTGTTTTTTTTTTAAGCCTAACACATCTCTCAATTTTCATGCATCCTTATTTTTCCAACTATTATCTACATGGATTACCATTGAACTTTAAAAGCTCAAAGACAATATAATGTATTGGTATATTTATTTTTTATATATTATTTTTTTTATATATTATTTTTTTCATTTTTTACTTCTTTGTATGCTTGTGTCGGACTCTTAAGCAAATTGTTAGAAAAGATCACAAAAGTACAGCTCCCAAAATTACTGCAGAGCTTAATGACCACCCCGAGAAACCAGTTTTCACAAAAACTGTTCACCAGGAGCTGCACAAAGCCATATTTCACGGGTGGGCTGAAATCAGAAAACCACTACTTTCAAAAACAAGTAT
>NC_069005.1:8883421-8884338 GCF_001194135.2 Octopus bimaculoides | reverse complement strand
ATGATTGCGGAACTGTTTCCAGAGGGAAACACTATCTTTCAGGATGATAATGCACCAATTCACACAGCTAAAGTTGTTATTGAATGGCATGAGGAACATTCTAGTGAAGTTAAACATCTTATTTGGCCACCACAGTCCCCAGATCTCAATATTGTTGAACATTTATGGTGCATTTTAGAAAAACAAGTATAGAGTCAATATCCTCCACCATCGTCATTACAAATCATTACAAGAAATAGGAGACTGTTTAGCTGAAGTATGGACAAAAATTCCTTTGGAAACAATTCAAACTTTGTACGAATTCATACCTCACAGAATTCAAGCTGTAATTACTGCCAAAGGTAGTCCTACCCCATATCAAAATAAATTTGTTTAAAATTTTAAAGTGCTTCGATTATTTTGTGTAACCCCTGTATGTATGTATGTATGTGTGTATGTGTGTGTATATGTATGTATACACATGCTTACATATATTTGATATACATGCATACAGCTACACTCATACATCACATACTTAATATCTTATCGATCAAAAGATAGATAGACAGAGAAATAGAAAGGTAGACAGATAGATAGATAGACCGACAGAAAGACACACAGCTAGGCAGATAAATAAATAGGTACAGGCTCTCATACACACAAACAATAGTGCATGCACACAAACGTATACACAAACTTTATTGACAGAGGAGATAAGCTGCCCTTTCGAGACTGAGAGGATCACCACTATATTAAACCAACAACGCCCCCACCATTCCCATCTGTAATTAGCGTAATTAGACCTGGCAACAAAGGGGTATTATGATATCTACGTAGATAAGAAGTAATCTTATGTTATGGATTAAGTTTCTTGAACTACACAAAAGGGAAAATTATTACTAAAGTAATTCTATAATAGTTTTAAAGATGATTTATTG
>NC_069005.1:8881219-8883399 GCF_001194135.2 Octopus bimaculoides | reverse complement strand
CAAGGCTTCAGAACCACGTGTAGCTTCTGTGATCTTTTAATGTGGTCTTCTGAAAAAAAACCTGGATCTTGCATTAAAAATTAGTTTTGTTTATTATGTATACTTGAGTTATAACTCCACCTTCTCCATCTCTCTCTCTCTCTCACACACACACACACACACACTCACTCACTCACTCTCCCTCTCCTTCACTCGCTCTCCCTCTCTCTCTCACTCGCTCTCTCTAAATGAGGTGGCCGGGTACCTCTTCTCCTGCAAAAGCACCTGTTTCAGTCTCCCTATTCGTATTCTAACTTCTTACCACCTGGCACAAAGCCACCTCCTTCAATTCCATTCACACCTCATTTGAGCTGTTTTGTCTTGCAAGTTACTTGGTAACCTCAATGGTGTTGGTGCCATGTAAAAAGCACTCAGTAGATGCAGTAACATGGCTGGCATTAGGAAGGGCTTCCATCTATAGAAACCATGCCAAAGCAGACATTAGAGCTTGGTGTAGCCCTCTGGCTTGCCATCTCCAAGCCATGCCCAGCATGGAAAAAGGGTGTTATGTGACGATAATAATGATACAGATTCATATTTAGATTCGGCACTGACATGGCAGTGTGATAACAAGTTTGCTTCCCAACCACAAGGTTCCAGGTTCAGTCCCACTTGCCCAAGGTCAACTTTGCCTTTCATCCTTTTGGGGTTGATAAAACAAAAACTGTTAGTCTTTATCTTTTACTTGTTTCAGTCATTTGGCTGTGGCCATGCTGGGGCACCACCTTGAAGGGTTTTAATTGAACAAATCAACTCCAGGACTTATTTTTTTAAAGCCTGGTATTTATTCTGTTGGTGACATTTGCCAAACCACTAAGTTACAGGGGACATAAATATACCAACACGGGTTGTCAAATGGTGATGGGGGACAAACACAGACACAAAGACACGCACACATATATAAAAGATGGGCTTCTTTCAGTTTCCATCTACCAAATCCACTCACAAGGCTTTGGTTGGCCCAAAGCTATAGTTGAGAACACTTGCCCAAAGTGCCAAGCAGTGGAACTGAACCCACAACCATGTATTTGGGAAGCAACTTTCTTACCACACTGCCAAACCAGCACCTATAAAGAATATTATTCCATATGCTCACTTTGATCTTTTCAATTATTTCAGTGTCTTCTGAATGTGAGACTTTGATATATGAACATACCAAAATGTCTGGAATTCTGGCAATGATCCATAATTGTTCCAAACCATAACAAAAAAATAAAATAAAATAAAATGTTCAATTTTCTATTTGTGTTCATTGATTCTTAGATGGAGTGAAAAAACTTGTGTTTTCACAGATTAAGAATTAAATGACGGCTAACTGCAGCAGTAATGAGCTAATAAAAGTTATTGATTATTGTCAATTGAACCATCACACCGAGCAAGAGATACTAAGTAGCAACAGAGTGAATCATCAGATTTGAATAAATAAATAACTTCTATGACATATTCTGAATAGTCTTTCAGTATGTAAGACAAGCACCACACACACACACACACACACACAAATATGCCACATGTTCTTCCTCTATTAACTGTATTTATTGCTTAACAACCATATCCAATGGTTATTGATGTACCCAGGATATGCAGTTCTATCTGAGGTACTGAAACTGCTGGTGAGACAGCTGATGAAGGCTTAATTTTCATTTATTTTCTTTGTTAAGTTTATCATAAGTCTTTTTATCATTAGTGCCTAATTGGGTAAGAGAGAAGGAAGACGAGACAGACAGACAAAGAGAAATAAGCCATAGTAAAATTATAGTAGGAAACTTTAATTAGAATACATCTTGAAGAGAATAATGAGCTTTATTGACATCTGTAGATCTGTTTTAACTTCTATAATGAAAGGCCAAAAATATTGTAGTGTAACTACTCCAAATTTATCTTAAATTTTCTTATAGACAAAGCAGTAAGCAACAATATTTTATATACATATATAAGTGTGTGTGTATATATACATGTGTACAGATATATATATATATATATATAGAGAGAGAGAGAGAGAGAGAGAGAGAGAGATGTGTGTGTGTGTGTGTGTGTGTGTGTGTGTGTGTGTGTGTGTGTGTGTAGATATATATATATATATATATTCTTTCATTTGTTTCGGTCAATTGATTGTGACCATGCTGAAGCACCGCTTTTGG
>NC_069005.1:8876813-8880962 GCF_001194135.2 Octopus bimaculoides | reverse complement strand
TATATATATATATATATATATATATACGACGGGCTTCTTTCAGTTTCTGTCTACCAAATCCACTCACAAGGCTTTGTTTGGTCAGCCCCAGGTTATAGTAAAGACACTTGCCCAAGGTACCACACAGTGGGGCTGAACTTAGAACCAGGTGGTTGGTAAGCAAGCTACTTACCACACAGTCACACACACACACACACACAGACATTCATACTAATTTTTCAAGTATGATGCATGGATAGCTTAAAAAATCTAATACAGCTTCTGTTTTATTTAAAAGATTTTCATTCAACCAGGATTTTGCTAATTGTCTGAGCTTCAACATAATATAGGGTGGACTTAGCGTTGACATAACCAAGTTGGTAAGAAGCTCCCTCTGCAACCACCTGGTTTTGAGTTCAGTCCCATTGCATAGCACCTTGGTTTTGTGTTTTTTACTACATCCCTGGGCTAACCCTAGCCTTTGAGTGAATTTAGTGGATAGAAACCCTGTAGAAGACCATCATATAAAATACATGGGCATGTACATGTGTATGCACACACACATGTGTGTGTGCATTTATGTTTGCCAACCACGTCACCCCTACCCAAATCCACAGGTCGATTACATCTTCATGACCGAACATTTCAACAAAAGCGACTGAGAGATTTTAGTGCCAGACTCGTTTGATTTGTTTTGACTCAACCAATCAAGGCAGTGCCCCCGTCCAATGAGTGAAACAAAATAAAAGATTAAAGATGAAAGACAGTTACAATTAGGTGTGCGACATGGCTGGCCATTTTGAATTTCAGCTATGACCCAACTGACAGTCTCCAGCACAGTTTTTGGCGTTGGGCAAAATTCAACTCACAAATGCTTCCTTTCTACTAGAGGGGGGTAATCTTTTACATCGATCCCTCTGCTCAACTGGTACTTTTATTGACCCCAGGAATATGAAAGACAAAGTCATAATTGACATAATTTGAACTCAGAAAGATAAAGAACCAGAAGAAAGGGTACTAAGACTTTTGTCCAACATGCTAATCATTCAGCTAGCTGGCCACCTTTGGACTCTATTTAATCAAATGCTGTGCTCAAAGATGCATGATACTTGCTCAAGGTACAGCAGATTTGAACGCATGAGATTGGAACTTGACACCTCACATTTATGAAGCAGACATCACAACCATTCAGTCTCTAATTTCCATTTTGTGCCATGTAAAGTCACAATGGAAGAGAGAAAGAACACGCTATTGTCTTTAATGCACTACTATTGACTGTCTGTCTGGGAGTGGAAAGTATTAGTAGCAGCATCATCAGTAGTAGTAGTAGTAGTAGTAGTAGCAGCAGCAGCGGTGTTGGTAGTGGTGGTGACAGTATTGATTGTGTTGCAGTAGTAGTAGTAGTAGTAGTAGTAGTAGTAGTAGTGGCAGTGGTGTCGGTGATGGTGGTGGTAGTAGTAATAGCAGCAGCAACAACAACAGTAGTGGTAGTAGTGGTGGTGGTAGTAGAAGTAGTAGTAGTAGTAGCAGCAGCAGCAACAACAGTAGTGGTAGTAGTGGTGTTGGTAGTAGTAGTAGTAGTAGTAGTAGTAGCAGTAGCACCAGCAGCAGCAGTGGTAGTAGTAGTAGTAGTAGTAGTAGTGGTAGTAGTGGTAATGGTGGCGGTAGTAGTAGTAGTAGTAGTGACAGTGGTGGTGGTGGTGGTTGTGGTAGAAGTGATAGCATGAGATATTCTGATTGTCATAATATGCAATTTCAGTTTTTCAAATTAGCTTTTAATAAGTCATCACTTGTCAAATGCATAATTAATTAGCTCCAGTCTAGCCTTTCTTCGTGGAAATATCGCGTTATGCAAGGCAGCAAATTGGAAAACAGTGTAATGAACACACCGCACTAAATGTCTCTGGGTTGAAATCAAGCCTGTTTCCTCACATCATCCGCGTTGCTTGATGCCTCTCGGGGAATTAAGTGAATGTCAAAACATTCTGACTAGCTTCCTCCACCCTACCCATTCCCTTGTTTCCCCCCTCCTCCACCGACCCTCTCTATTATAAGGATCTCCATGTCTTATCAAAAAGCACCAGCACTGAAGCAATCGTCGCTTAGCCATTCATATCGGATCTGTTTATAGTCGATGTGGTCTCTACCCCACCATCACTCAATCGTGCCATTGTCCATCTCCTTTGATATCTCCCTCTCTCTATCTCTCTATCTATCTATCTCTCCTGCTATAACCCACTCACTCCTCCATCACTTTGTTTTTCCCATCATACTTTCATTTCTTCAACCCCTTCGTCCATCCATCCATCCTGGTCTTTTGCCTGCCATCAGTCTGTCTACCATAGACCTTCTAAGTTTCTGCCCCCACTTTTTTTTTTTCTTTTGAGGAAAATGGAACAATCTCCAACTTATTATTTTTCCTGGGTCTGCTCTGACCCTGGAGTAGTAGCAACTCTCAGGGTCCTAGCTATGTGTTGATTAGCATATTAAGGTTTTCCAACCTATTCATGTGAAAACCAGATCCAGCAGACTCTACAAAAGAAACCTTCATAGTTCTTGGGTGCAGCAACACATTGCAAAGTGCAGAGAGCAAAATGAAGCATGCAAAAACATCCTAGTCATCCACTGCATCCATCTCCATCCCCAGTCGTCTTGACCTGGTCTTCTCATTGGATTGTGCAGCTCTTCTTCATTATAAACAGTCACCATGTAAGTCATCAGTCCTTCTAAAAGGATGGTTAGATGGCCTTCATTGCACGAACGGATGAATAGGTCTCATGCCATGAGTATAAAAACGCATCATAGAATAGTGAGGGCTCCTAAGTCTTGCAGGGTACATAGTAACCTCACTAGTGCTGGTGCTACAATAAATCATGCACACAGTACACTATGTAAAATAATTATCAAATAAACAGATAGAACATAGGTTAATTAGCAAGTCAGTTAGGTAGATGGAGCTTGTTCGCCTGGAGGCACAACCAATCAAAGGGATGAAAAACCATGATTCAAAATCTCTACTGGTTTGTGGTCATACCCAACCACAGGAAAGGCTTTGAGACTAAACCCTGAGACAAAATCAGGAGTTGGAGCCCCTGAAGCACTTTGACGTTGTCTACAAACTAGTTCTGGCAACTCCTGTGATGACACCGGTGTCAAATTATAATGACCATACTGTTCCTTTGGATCTGTCAGCGATGTGGAGAATGGAGATATGGGGGCTTGGGCAACAACCTGACTTCCTTGCCATGCTGTTCTTTGCTTGGACCCTATCAAATAGTTTATACCAAAGACAAAAAACAACACCATTCCATTGGGGGTGGGCAACTAAGACCTTCATCTCTGGTCATCAATGATGAGCAGATACCAGAGCTAGAATGATCTATCCAGCTCAAGCCAGTACGAAAAGCAGACATAAAAGGATAATGATGTTGTTGATGATGTTGATGATGATGATGATGATGATAATGATGCAACAGTGTATCTTCTTAATCCATTTGATAACAACTCTCCTCTCATTTTATGATAGCAAAACTTGATTGTTTTCCAAAGTTCATATTTAAATTAAAAATCTTCCATCATAAATTTTATGAACACACCTGTTTGTTAATTTATCTTCCTAGCATCCACTTCTTGACAAAGAAAACTGTTCGTTATATTACTAAATCATCTCCAAAATCTTGATTATTATCAAAATTAATTAAAATACATCAGACAGTGTATTTCCTACAATAAAAAAAAAAAACTAAGGCCAGGAAAGAGTTAAGTAGATTGACCAATTTTGTGCTAGTGTAGTGTTTGTTTATTGTCTCATCTAACAGAACACAACATGGCTAAGGAGTTAAGAAGCTTGCTTAACTACTCCAAGGTCTCAGGTTCAATTTCACTGCATTGCTTCTTTGACAAATGTCATTTGCTACAAATTTCCGGTTGACCCAAGGTTAAGAAGCTTGCACTGCAACCATGTGGTTTGGGGTTCAGTCCCACAGCACAGCATCTTGGTCAGGGCTGACCAGAGTCCTCTGAGTAGATTTAGTAAATGGAAACTGAAGAAAGTCAGTCATATGAGGGGGTGCTGAAAAGTTCCTGGGTTTGGGTAAAAGAGAATGCAGGAGGATCTGTTAATTATGATTTTATCCAACATATTCCATTCTCAGATTCACATACTTATTG
>NC_069005.1:8870941-8876713 GCF_001194135.2 Octopus bimaculoides | reverse complement strand
TACACCACAGTCACACAAGCGATGTGGTTTGTTTCCAGTCTTCCCTGGAAAACATGCCTGACCATTGAGAAATATCATCTTACTTGGAAACAGGTAAATGTTGGCAACAGACAAGGAAACTTGCTATAGAAAATCTACCGCAACAAATTCATTTGACCCATGCCAGCATGTAAAAGTAGACATTAAATCTGATAAGGACAAAGGTAGGTGGAAGCAGAAGTAAAACCTGGGTTATGTGGCATCAGGACAGCAGCATACTGTCAAGTGTTTACTCTGGTGCTTTCCATTTCTGAAAGGTTTCTCACCCAACCCACGGAACAATAATGGAGAACATAACAAAGATGAATGAAAAAGGGGGCATCTGCCTGATGGAAATAGCAACCAGATCTCAGACCATATCCTACCACAAGATATGGGCTGAGGAGGATCTAGTTGACTTCTTGGGGTACACAAAGTACAGGGATCCATGAATTGAGTTCAAAATTTATTTGTTGAGTAAATAGACCCGTCAAAAGCCTAGGCTTCGCAGGAAAATTTATTTACTGCATTCTCTAGCTTGCAAATTGAAGTTTTCAGACAGAAATTTGCAGCCCAAAGGAAGGTAAGCCGTTTTATACACCTAAACAACTATGGAGGAACAAAAACTCCATGTGAAATGCTGCAGAATTTTGAAAGGTGCTGATAATGTTTTAAAGTTTAGGCTACATGTTTACAATAAATACATTAATTTGTAGACACACACATACACACCATCTATCTGGCATAGAAGAATGTTTACACAAATTTACACTCAAAACTACATCAACTTGTATGCCAGAAAATATGGTAAATCTTTGCATGTGAGAGTGGGGGTGGTGGTGGTGGAGGGAGGAGTATATTTGTGTATATACATAAACAAAATTATTCTCAGCCATACCGTATTTTTGCAGCATACAAGTTAAATTTTTAATTTTGCAGACCAAAATTTACAGTAAAAAATGGTAGGTTGACTTATACATTAATATGACTTTGAAGAACCAAAGATTCCATGTGAAATACAGTAACGATGTTTGAATATTAACACTACATGTTCTCAATATACACTAATTCAATTTGTATGCTGGAAAATTCAGCAGTTAAGGATTTCAAAGAATAAGTGTACTGTATTTTCCATCATGAGTCAAATTTTTTAGACCAAAATTTTAAGTAAAAAATCGTAGGTCGACTTATACTCCAAGACAACTTTGGCAGATCAAAAATTCCAAGGGAAATTGCAGCAGGATTTGGAAAGACAGTGACGATGTTTGAATGTTTGCGTGTTTTGGGAGGGAATGTGGGTGTACATGTGTGCTTGAGAGAATGTGTATGTGAAAGAACATGTATTGTATTTTCTAGCAAACAAGTCAAATTTTCCTGACCCAGGTTTATGGTCAAAAATGGTAGGTCAACTTACACACCAAGATGACTTTGTAGGACCAAAAATTCCATGTGAAATACAGCAGGATTTCGAAAGATAGCAACAATGTTTGAAAGTTTACATTACATACTTACACTATATACTAAGTCGACTTATATGCTGCAAAATGCAGTAAACCATTCCATGTGAGTGTATATGTATATATGTGTGATAGATGTGTATGTGTAAGTATTTGTGTGTAGACGCAAACAAATTTATTCTCAGTAATTCTGTGTTTTTCAGCATACAAATAAAATTTTTCAGACCAAAATTTACAGTGAACGAAAGGTTCCATGTGAAATGCAGCAGAATTTGAAAAGATCAGTGACGATGTTTGGAAGTTTCCACTACATCTTTTCAATGCATGAGTTTGCTGGGGGAAAAAAAAATGATTAATAAAATGGGGGTTTAGTAGGAAAGGAGTTGGGTACTATGACACTACCATTTCAAACCCCCATCACCACCACATACACACACAAAAAAAAAGGTGGGGGAAAAGGCAAAACAGAAACAAGACAAGGAAGTCTAGTTTCAGCTTTGACAACCTTTGATCACATGCTTGTTTGATCAGGGTTGACTCAGGGCTAAAGAACAACAACAGCAACAACAACAACAACAACAACAACAGCAGCAGCAGCAGCAGCAACAGCAAATACAATAATGTCGGTGCACAAAGAAAACAAATTGACTCTTTTTCTTTCTAGATTTTGTTGTTGTTATTGTAGTTGTTGTTGTTATTTTCCAAGACTGCCCACCCTACCCATCCCTACCACCTCCACGCGCGCGCGCGCACACCAGCCATTGCCACTCTTTTCGGTTTTCAAGGGAAAAGAAATAAAAATGATTAGCAATTGTAACTCGGTGCCAATTAGAAGTATTTTAAATACCATTATCAATTATGCTGGAATTCTTTGATGCCAGCGAAGACAGCCAGTTATAGTTTATAAATATCACAATAACCATAATATATGGAACAATCAGTTTGAGGTTTTGGAAGTGGTTGACGAGGCCTGGGGGAAATGGCGGAGGGATACTGTGCTTCGTTTTATTTATTTATCTTTTTTTGTCTTCTTTTGTTTGTTTCTTTTTGTTGCAAGGTGGGGTGAGTGGGGTTGTTAAGGATGTTATATTTTTTGTTGGGGTGAAGGAGGGAGTTGGGGAAGGGTGTCGTGTGACTTCTTTTTGTTTTTGTTTTTGGGATGGATTGTTGGTGTTTTTGATGTTTCATGTGTTTTGTTTGTCGTTTTAATTTTTTTTGTCCTCTTTACTTTTTATTTTGTGCTATTTTATTTTATTTTATTTCTATTTTTTTTCCTTTATTTTTGGCTAAGAGGGAGGGCGAGTATCATTGTTTTTATGTCTTTTGTTGTTGGCTTTTTTTTCTAAAGTCTGTTACACATACACACGCACAAACGCATGCATGCATACACAGCTGCACAGATGAAGACATATTATGCATATACTCAATCATGCATGCACACAGGTTGCGGATAGTGTGAGATTGTGTGAAAGTGCGATGGAATGAGAGAGTGGGGGGTGGGGAATGAGATACCAGGTTGTGTGTGAGTCTGAGACATATACTGAGTGTGTATATGTATGAGACAGACAGACAGACAACGACAGACAGACTGTGTTAATGTGAATGTATGGGAAGGACATATGTGTGAGACAGAGATGAAAGAAAGAGGGAGGTGACTGAGAGAGATATAAGAAAGATTGAGACAATATATGAGAGAAAGAGAGGGAGAGGGACAGACAGAATATGTGTAAGAAAGGAGAGGAGAAAGCTTTGTATGTATGAAATTGTTTACAATACTAAGTATGTGTATTTGTACAATGCTTTTCATGTGTGTTTGTAAAAACTTACGTATATATACATACCAGGGCAGACAAGACCGCGTAGGTGGGTACAGGACAATGTATGTATATCTTTAATCTTTAATCTTTTACTCATTTCAGTCGTTTGTGGCCATGCTGGGGCACCACCTTGAAGAATTTTTAGTTGATCGGGTTAACTGCAGTACTTAATTTTGTTAAGCTTGATACTTATTCGATCGGTCTCTCTTGCCGAGTTGGTAAGTCATGGGGATGCAAACACACCAACACTGGTTGTCAAGTGGTGGGGGAGGAACAGACACAGACACAAAGACACACACACACACACACACACACACACATACATATATATATATATACGATGGGCTTTTTTCAGTTTCTGTCTAATAAATCCACTCACAAGGTTTTGGTCGGTCTGAGACTATGAAAGAAGGTGCTATACGAACCTGGAACCATGTGGTTGGGAAGCAAGCTTCTTACCACACAGCCATGCCTAGCACTTTCCCAAATTTAATCAATAAAATTCTCTGTACCATTTTCCCACCACATCCTACCATACAACCTACTCATTCAACAGAACTAAAGTTACCCTAGAAAATATTAATTTAACAGAGACTACGATGTGACCGACGTTCTCCTGTGGGGTTATACTGCCATGTGGTGTGTCTTTGTTTTGTAAGTGCTTCTCCCCTGTTCATCGATTTTTGCAATGGTTGAAACAAAGGAAACAAACCAGTCTTCTGTGAAATTCTGACTTCTGTTGGGGAAAATGGCAGCCAAAATAACCGTCATGCTTCAAACAGCTTACAAGGCAAAACAAGTTTACAAGTGGTCTTCATGCTTAAGGAATGGAGACTTGTCACTTGAGGACCAATCTCGTTCAGGGCGATCACTGACCTCCCGAACAAATGAAAACATCATGAAAATCCATGAACTGATCTCGAAGGACCATTACTGAACAACTGACGAACATGTTGATATGACTGGTATGTCCTGGAGCTCCTGCCAACGAAGTTTGAATGAGGAATTGTGAATGAAAGGAGTTGCGGCAAAATTTGTGCCTCGCTTGCTCACGGAAGATCAAAAGGAATTACAATTGAATTGTGTATTGTGAACTGAAAGAGCAGTTGGAAATTGATCCGGTGATCCGGACCCTTTTCCGAAGGTCATCACTGGTGATGAAAGCTGGTGCATTTGGAATTTACAGATGTGGAAGAGGTGAAGGAAAAAACAATGGAGGCGTTAAAAGGCATCACTTTTAAAGAGTTCCAGTGCTGCTTCCAACAGTGGAAAACACACCTGGACTGGTGCATTGCTTCAAATGGAGAATACTTTGATGCCAATATAAGTGTAAACATGTAAAACTAAGTGAGTAAAATATTGCAAAATTCTGAAAAGCACCCAGTCCACTCTGTAATGGGGTTAGCATTAGGAAGGGCATCCAGACACAAAAACCATGCCAAAACAGACAGTAGAACTTGATGCAGTCCTCTGGCTTGCCAGCTCCTGTCAAACCATCCAACCCATGCCAGCATGGAAAACAGACATTAAAGATGCTGCCACATGTATGGCCTCCCTGCAGTTACCCAGTTGATCCAGGACTTAACCACCTAGCTCAGATCATGTATGTAGCCATTGGTGTTCAGCCTGAGGCTGTCAGCAAAGAAGTGAAGTGGCATGACGTCAGCTTCACTGCTGACAACATCAAAGATCAAAGCTGTCATTGGAAATTTAATCTGCATGACTCTTGGCCCATCGTTGGGTGACACAGCAAGCCACTTGTTCTGGGAGTTGATCTTCTGGTCTTGGCAGAAATTCTCATTTATGTGTCTAAGTCTATATACTTGTTTAGAAAGTTTCTGATTGAGGCAAACTTTCCAAGGAATGAAACATATTTAAACCAATATGTTGATCCATCTGATAATGAATGTCAAAAAGTAAATTAATATATTTCAATATATATCTATGAAAAATGTAAAAAGCCTAAAAACCAAATGATGAATAAAATATAACATATCTGTCTTGTAAAGTATTATTTTACCAAGATGGGCAATCAGTTTTTCTTGCCATTATACACGGAAAGAGATTATACATGAAGGAGATTTATGCATGTTTATACATATATATATATGCTGCTTATGTTTGTGTGCATCACTACGCTTATTACACACACACACACACACACACACACGCACGCACGGACTACACACATTTAAAATGATGATGATGTTAATGTACATATACCTGATGTCAGTTTATGCGTGTGTGTATGCATGTATGTTTATGTGTGTGTGTATATATCTAATTATAAATACATATGTATACACACACACGCAGTGTGCATGTATGTGTATATAAACACACACATACACACACAACACACACAAACATATATACACCCATACACAGAGTGGGAGAGAAAGAGGGAGGGGATGGGAGGTAGGGAGGGGGAGGTAGGGGAAAGAGGGGAGGTAGGGGAGGTAGGGGAAAGAGGGGAGGTA
>NC_069005.1:8868295-8870460 GCF_001194135.2 Octopus bimaculoides | reverse complement strand
TATATATATATATATATATATATATATATATATATTTATATATATACACACACATGAGATAAAAAGATAGTTAGTTATAACCATATATATATATATAGACCTATATGGAAAAGATAGAAATATTCATATAAATACATACATGTGTGTGCATTTTGTTCTAGATGTATACATACATAACTTTGCAATCTTTATCTGCCAGAAAGCTAAATTGACACAAATTATACAAGTTTTCTGTAATGGAACCACATGATTATAACAACAAAAATAACAGAGAGAAGAAGAAGAAAAAAGACAAAAAAACAAAAAAGGAAAGAAAAAAAACAAAAAAAAAACAATACAACGGAAACAGCAAACAACACTGAAAATAGTTGCCTTAGACATGAAACAAATTGAAATAATCTTCTGATTTACTGTTGTATGTAAGATGTCATCTTTTTAAACTAAACAACGTATAATCAGAAATAAAGTGACACCATACGTTATCTTAATATACATATATAATTTCCCAGCTATAATTTAACTTGTTCTCTTAAAGACTGAAATAGGGGTTACGATGACCAGACAAACTTGGAACAGATTCTTTCAACCCACCTGCTCCTCCACATCACCACCCTTCCACCAGCACACCTCTGCTCCTCTAACAGCAATGGCAACACCACTACCACCACCACAACAATGGCAACAGAAACAATACCATTAATGCAACTATAATCATGACCACCACAACTGCTCCTGTGTCCTACAATACGTTTGGAAGGTGGGAGTTTAGAAGATGGGTGGGATAAAAAGAAATGAGTTGTGCGGTTGTGGAGGGGGTGGGGGTGGGGTACCAGAAAGATGTTACCCCTTTCTATGCACTGGAAGATAGTTCCGATTTTGAGGGTGGAGCATAAGCACAAGTTAAGGAGATTCTTAAATGCATCAGAGAAGAACAAATGCTAGGGAGGAAGGTAAATGAGTTTGGGGGAGTAGACATTTCAGATGATATCACATTTTGTATTCGCTTTTATGTGTGTGTTTGTATATTTCTTTATTCCTTAACGTGTTCCAACCCAAAGGCTGTGGCCATGCTACAGCACTGCTATTGTTTATTAGTACAATTTTTTCCCTCCTCTTTAGCATTTTTGTTTCTTTAATGATTCTATTTCTATTAAAAAAATGTTTTATTCTTTAAATAATGATGGTAGTTACTGCCCACAGCCCAGGCCTATATCGTTATCTGGACACTCATATCATAAAATGTATGTTAATGCAGATATTGCATGTATCCAAGGATATGTGTGTGTGTGTGTGTGTGTATACACACACACACACGCACATTCATATACATATATATATATATATACATACACACAAACATACATATATATATATATATATATATATATATATATACATACACACATATATACATACACATACATATATATATACACACAAATACATATATATATGTACACACATATATACAAATATATATACATATATACATGCACATACAAACACACACACACACATATATATATACAAAAAGACACACATACAAACATACACATATATATATATATACATATAATACATACATATATACAAACATACACACATATATACACACACACACATGAAATAGCGTGATTTAACTGAGTATATTATATAAAAGAAAATATAGAATATCTGGTAAGCACCACAAGAAGAGAAACGGGGAGGAGAAGGGCGAGGTAGGGGGGAAAAAGAAGAAAGAAGTAATGAAAGGTGATGAGGGTGTGGTGTGTTTCATAAAAGGGAAGAGGAAGCCGATATCGAGAAAGGAGGAGTGGAATGTGAGGGGTACGAGGAGTGGAATGATATCACATAGGGAAGTGATATATAGTATCTATCATTTTCTACAGAGGAAAAAAACAATAAAAAATGCTAAGAAAGCTATGTACACTGAGGTGAGGTGGTGGTGGTGATGGTGATGGTGGTGTTCTTATCAGGAAGGCACACACACAGACATTAAAGGAGATTATAGAATTCAAAGTTAGAATGGGAAATTTATATATGTGTGTGTGTGTATATATATATAGATACACACACACAGATGTAGGTAAAAACACACACACACACACACACATATATCTATATCTATATATATATGTATATATCTCTATATATATATATATATA
>NC_069005.1:8865839-8867949 GCF_001194135.2 Octopus bimaculoides | reverse complement strand
ATATATATATATATATATATATATATATATATATATATATATATATTGCAAAATATTGCTTCTCATATACGTGTATATACAACAAAAAAATAATCTACACATACACACACACACACTTATATATATATACTCAACATCACAACATATTTCATTGTCAATGTATGAAAATTGAAAAATAAGAAAAATATATTTTGATAGCGAAAAGAATTCTTACCAAAAATTTTTTTTTAAATATAAAAACGCAAAAAATCTTTGACATTACAAGAGGAAGAGCAATTGAGAATGGAAATTAGCAACACATGAAACTGATAGACATAGAATCAGGGAAAGGTTTATGATATGGGTTGATGAAGGGGACAAAGGAATTGGTGAAAATAATAGGGGAGAGAGGTTGTAAAGGATTTGGAGAGGATTAAAGTTAAGAAAAGATATTGAAAGTGAAAGTGAAGAGAAATAGATTAAAAAAAAGTGTGTGTGTGTGTGAAGTAATGAGAGAAGAGAGAGTAAGAAAGACAGGTAAGGATTGCGTTAGGAGTAAAAAATATGAGACTGAAGAAGTGAAGAAGGCATGAGAAATAAGGAGGGGGCGTTGAGAAAAAGAGAGGTAATGATAGAGAGAGAGGAGAGAGTGGCAGATAGATAGGGAAGTGATAGAGAGAAAGTGAGAGAAGGAAAAGTGAGTGAAAAAGGGGCTGAGAGAGGAGGGAGGGAGCAAGAGAGGGGGAGTGTGATAGAAGTGGATTGAGAAGGAGAACTAAGAAATGGGATGAGCAAGAAAGAGAAAGTGAGAAAGAGGGAGAATGAAAGAGAGAGAGAGAGAGAGAGAGAGAGAGAGAAAGCTAGAATGAGAGACAAACAGACAGACAGAATAATATAGAGAAATTGAATGACAGAAAGACCCGATAGAGGAGAGAGAGAGAACGTAGGCAGGAAAGAGAGAAAATGAATGACAGATAGATGATGTGACACCGAGAGACAGGATCGTCTCAAATGGGATACCTTTAATCATAGGTCTGCTTGATCTGGGCTGACCTGGGGCTGAATCAACAGCAACAATTACTGGATGATCATTAAAGCATAAAACTATCTCAACAGAATTCATCCAACCGAAGAAAGAATTATTATTATCAATGTAAATTGACTTGCTCTCTCCCCTTAAATCCGCTGGCCTTTTGCAAAAAATTAGGTAGAATTATTATTATTATTATTGTTGTTGTTGTTGTTGTTGTTATTAAGGCAGTGAGCTGGCAGAATCACGAGCAGACTGGACAAAATGCTTAGTGATATTTCATCCATTTTTACATTCTGAGTTCAAGTTCTGCCAAGGTCGACTTAATCTTTCATTCTTTCAGGGTCGATTAAAAAAAAAATACCAGCTGAACGTTTAATGACAGTCAATTCAGCACATTAGTTTTTTTCCTAAACTGTATACTTAAAAAAAAAATATCATGTGATGTACCATACCCTTGTGATAGGTAAAACATGATTTAAAGAGAGATTTAACTTCCTTTTCTAGAAGATCAAGTAGAGACAGGGCCAGTGCTGGGAAGTATGGGATCACTTTAGAGAATTGTCAGTGGAGCCCTGTACTCTACAAAAGCTGAAGACCAGTGAGACTGAACCCCAGAACCATGTGGTTGGGGAGCAAACTTCTTACCATAAATTTTAACAACAAAATCTAATATGGACCCCCAAGGGTCATATAGACCCCAGTTGGGAACCCGTGCTCTAAAAGAACCCATATGCAGTTGCTCAACATGCTAGAAGAGGCAGTCAAATTTCTGTGTACATGACACCAGGTGTAAGAAAAAGAACAGTGTGGTCACATCTGGAACATGTTTTATTTGCAGGATCAGAGAAGACATGAGATGAAACAACAATAACAGCCTAAAGACAATGTGTTGGTCTCTTCGTCTCTTACATTATGTTTCTTAGAGAATTATTTTTCTTTCAGAGTTTCATTCTTGGAAACAATGCTTGAATGGTGACTTTTATCTTTCCTTTTCATTTCTTGCTGCCTACACAAATCAACTTCACAGCATCATATATATATATATATATATATATATATATATATATATATATATATATATATATATATATATATATA
>NC_069005.1:8860984-8865104 GCF_001194135.2 Octopus bimaculoides | reverse complement strand
ATATATATATATATATATATATATATATATATATATATATATACACACATGTGCATATAAACAAGAGTGGGAGGCATATTTCATTAATAGCTACTTCAATGACAGAAAGAAACTAAACATGAAGATGGGAAAGAGAGGGTGGAAGTCACACAAACCCACTCGAGAAGAAGAAGAAGAAGATCAACAATAACAACAAAATAAACCAAATAGATATTGCTGTTGTTGTTACCGCTGCTAACAAATGCTTAAAGTTATTATCAATCTATGAGGACAAGAACAAAAGAAATGCTAGATTAGTTTTTCGCTGTGTTGAACCATTATGAAAATATAATTAACATTTTTATACATACACATGTCTTTAAATACATACGTACATACACACATACTTACATATGTGTGTGTGTCTATGTATACATACATACAAATACACACACACATATGCAAGTGTATCCTCTGTATATACATGTTTGAATGTATATGTGTGTGCATACACACACACACATATATATATATGTCCATATCTATATAAACACCTACGCGTATTAAAAGGCTTTTGCTGACCTACACACACAGATTTATATGTAGATTGGTAAGCAAAAAAAAAAACTTTTAGTGCATACATGTAACAGTAAAGATATGTTTATATATGTGTGAACTTAAAGTTAGTTAAAATACGTTTGTGACTTATTTCAACTTTTAAAAACAAATTCACTGCTGTTACTGAGAAGAAAAAATTCTTTCTTCCTGTAAAAGATGTAAAAAACATTCTATCTGCCCAGTGTTTCCCTGTATCAGATTACTAGATGCAGTGTTTCTGACTATTTAGCTTTCCTCAATGGGAAATACCAAAAACAAGTAACATTGGTCAGATTTAAAGCCATAGTTTCAACTAAGAAACAATCAATGTTGCTGATTGCTTTTTAGGTAAAGCTATAGCTTTAAAATCTGCCCAGAGTTACCTCTCTTCAGTATTTCTCATTGATAATAGCTAAAGAGATAGAAACACTGTGTCTGGGAATCTGATAGAGGGCAATAATGTGCAGGCTAGTTGATTACATCAATTCCAGTGTTTCACTGGTACTTAATTTATCGACCCCAAAAGGATGAATGGAATTTGAACTCAAAATGTAGCAACAGGCAAAATTTTGCATGGCATGCTAACGATTCTACCAGCTTGCAGCCTTAACAATATTATTATTAATAATAGTAATAATAATAATAATTATTATTATTATAATGATAATATTGTGAAGGCACATGGCTCAGTGTTTAAAGCATCGAGCTTACGATCGCAAGGTTGTGAGTTCAAATCCCGGCCCGGGCTGCGTGTAATGTTCTTGAGCAAGGCACTTTATTTCACATTGCTCCAGTTCGCTCAGCTGTAGAAATGAGTTGCAACGTCACAGGTGCCAAGCTGCATTGGCCCCTTTGCCTTTCCCTTGGATAATACTGGCGGCATGGAGAGGGGAGGCCAGCATGCATGGGCGACTGCTGGTTTTCTATAAACAACCTTGCCCGGACTTGTGCATGGGAGGGTAACTTTCTAGGTACAATCCCATGGTCACTCATGACCGAAGGGGGTCTCAGCAATAATAATAATAATTCTTTCTACTATAAGTACAAGGCCTGAAATTGTAGGGGAGGGGGCCAGTCAATTGCATCGACATCAGTTCATAACCAGTGCTTATTTCATTGATCACAAGAGGATGAAAGGCAAAATCAACCTTGGCAGAATTTGAACTCTGAATGTAATGATTGATGAAGCATTTCGCCTGGTGTGCTAACAATTCTGCCAGCAATAATTATGATGACGATGACATGAATAAAAAAATAGATACAGAAGGAAAAAAAAAATAAACAGCAGTGGTTGTGCTCCAGCTTTAACTAAAGTAAATTATTAAAAGAACTTAATCGTAAACAACCCAAATACAACTGTGATTTGAAACCTTGGGGGAATTACTCAGAACTGTTCTGACATCACCAGAAAATTAACAGCCAGTGACGCCAACGGTGCTCTCAGCAATTCACTATATCTCATTAAAAGAGTTAATTTTGTTTTTCTACTGACCATGAGAAACTTCATTATCGAGGACTAATGGACTGTCATAGGCAGAAATTACACGGTGCTGCTTCTTGATAATATTAGAGAGCAAGATAGAAGAAAAATCTCCCTAGAGTCTCAAACACACTCCAAGTTTTAACTGGCTTCAAAGAATTCTTGGGAGCCATACAAAATTCCCCTTTAATTATAAAACAGTTGCCAACATTGTTTATTAAGCTGTGGGCGTGAGTTGGAAACACACAAGATTCAAACAATTAAACACTGAGATTTCAACATGTCTTTGCACACTTCCAATCCTGTCTTACCACCTACAATACAATCGTGATTGGATAGAACTATGACGAAAAGCATTCCAGCCATGACCCTGTCATCTTTTTCTACTACAATGACTACAGTGTTCGAGGTGTCCTTCCCACTATTTTTTTAAACATAGTAGAATCTGCTATTTCTAGCACATTAAGCAAGCATAATTTAATTCTTTAATTAAGGACTTTAATTCTTCTTTTATTCTTATTCCTTTACTCATTTCAAACATTTGACTGTGGCCATGCTGGAGCACTGCCTTAAATAGTTTTAGTCGAACAAATCAATCCCAGGACTTATTCTTTAAGCCCAGTACTTATTCTGTCAGTCTCTTTTGCTGAACTGCTAAGTTACAAGGATGTTAATACACCAACACCATCCTTTACCTTCTTTCTGACCACCAGCCGAGTATACATGTGGAGACAGCCAAAAGAAGCATTTGACCCAGACTGCCTTCTTCCAACTGTTAAACATGGAGGAGGATCTGTGATGATCTGGAGGGGCTATATCTTGGAAATCCGCCGACCCAATGGTTTCCCTTCATGGCAGAATTAATAGTCAAGACAGTTTAAGCATTTTATCTGATCAAATTCATCCTGTGGTTGCAGAACTGTTTCCAGAAGGAAACACAATCTTTCAGGATGATGATGCACCAATTCTCACCACTAAAGTTGTTACTGAATGGCCACCACAGTCCCTAGATCTCAATATTATTGAACATTTATAGTGCATTTTAGAAAAACAAGTAAGGAGTTGATATCCTCGACCATCATCACTACAAGAACTGAAGACTGGACAAAAATTCCTTTGGAAACAATTCAAACTTTGTACGAGTCCATACCTCATAGAATTCAACCTCTAATTACTGCCAAAGCTGGTCCTGCCCAATATTAAAATAAATTTGTTTGAAATTTTAAGGTGTCTCCATTATTTTGTCCAACCCCCATATATAGACAAAATACATTATGTGTGTATATAGGTAGGGGTGAGAGGTTTTTAAGGGGATGATGTGGGGGGAAGAAGCCAGTGCAATTGTGAAGTTAGAAATTTTAGGGAAATAGGAACAGACTAGATGAAACGCAGTTTGGCTTTGTGCTGGGAAGGAGCACCACAAGAGAAGTGTTTTGCTAAGACCAAACTATTTTACTTGGCATTTATTGATACAGAGAAATACTTCAACAGAGTACCTCGGTGACATAGTGGGTCTCTAGGAAAGCTGAGGATATGAATGGCTTGTGAAAGCAGTACAGGCCATGTTCAGGGGTAATGTCATTAATGTAAGAGTTAGCCACAACAGCAGTAAAGAACTACCTGTACAACTATTTTCTATCATTTCTAAGTTTTTACCTGTAACGCCATCGATCTACACTCGGTAATTTTTCTGGCTTCTTGCTATATATACTCCGTTATGTATATTTGCATTTCTCTTCAATATGTTACGTAAGTATAGATATGCTATAAACTGACTCGATACTTGTTGACTGCCTGTTTATATCTTTTATTCTATTATATATATATATATATATATATATATATATACACACACACATATACATACATACATACATACATATATATTTATGCATGAATCTCTCTCTCTCTCTCTATATATATATATATATGTGTGTGTGTGTGTGTGTGTTTGTGTATAAATGTATGTGTGTATTTATGTATATATTGATAACAAAAATGAGCTTATTGTATCAGATGCATCACGCACACAGACATGCATGCACACACACACACATATATATA
>NC_069005.1:8858803-8860360 GCF_001194135.2 Octopus bimaculoides | reverse complement strand
TATATATATATATATATATATATAGTGCCCCTGGACTGACTCCTGTGCAGGTGGCATGTAAAAAACACCATTTGAGTGTGGCCGTTGCCAGTACCGCCAGACTGGCCCTCGTGCCGGTGGCACGTAAAAGCACCCACTACACTCTCGGAGTGGTTGGCGTTAGGAGGGGCATCCAGCTGTAGAAACTCTGCCAAATCAGATTGGAGCCTGGTGCAGCCATCTGGTTCGCCAGTCCTTAATCAAATCGTCCAACCCATGCTAGCATGGAAAGTGGATGTTAAATGACGATGATGATGACATATATATATTATAATTACACACACATGTGCAAAGATGAATATACAAATATGTATATATAACTTCAAAAGAATGACGGTTCAACAAGATACAGCTGTACATTGTTCTAGGTTGAATGCTTTTGAAGAAAGTGCGATGATGTTGATGCTGGTGTCTTGGTTTGCTGAACAACAACATGAAGAATATTGTTATGCTGTGCACGGCTGGTGCAGTGCCAGTACCACTTGCTCTTCCTTCAAACATACTTGCCCAAATACACATGTAACTCCCATATACACATAAAACACAGACACACACAAGCAATCACCCATACAGCAAATGTATTTATATAAAGTGATCTTTTTATTACCAATTCCATACAGGAACAAGAAACACAAGATAAAGAAACAAACCCCAAAATTTAAAGGTCTATGGCAGACGACCATCAAATTTACATGTCCATTGCCAAAATAAGGAGAATTAACAAATAAGCCACAGCAATAATTAACAACAATTTCCAACATTGAGCATTGAATCAATACAAATGAATGCATGACTGTGTATGCTTGTCTGTATAAATCTATACGTATATGCGTACGAGAATGAAACGACAAAAACGAATGAATGATTATGAACTTCATTTGCTTATAGCTGTTTCTGCTAGGAGATGCAGTGGATTCATAGTTGAGATTCTGAATAACATCTTATAGCTTCATTGAAGCCTCGAATATATATATCATCATCATCATCATTTAACATCTGTTTTCCATGCCAGCGTGGGTTGGACGGTTTGACTGAAAACCAATAAGCTGGTGATGAGGGGGGTGGGGTGCTGTGTCAGGTTCCAGTCTGATTTGGCACAGTTTCTATCTGAAAACCCTTCTTAATGCCAACCCCTCCACGAGTGTAATTCATGCTTTTTGTGTGCCAGTTACATAACACTGGTATTGGCCATTATGATGATGATCTCACTTGGCTTGACAGGTCTTCTCAAGCACAGCATATCGCCATTGGTCTCAGTCACTTGTCACTGTCTCAGTGAGGCTCAACATTTGAAGGGCACTTTTTACGTGCCACTGACATGGGTGCCAGTTATATGACAGTAGCATCAGCCATGACCACAATTTCACTTGGAGTTTTACCATGGCTTCCGAATAATTGTCACATATTTACAGATAAATTCCTCTATTTACATAATATTGAGATCTCTTTCTTTCTTTTGCTGTCTTACCTTTTCTATCAATAATATATATCTATATATATATATATATATATATATAT
>NC_069005.1:8849840-8853552 GCF_001194135.2 Octopus bimaculoides | reverse complement strand
ATATATATATATATATAATATTTATATAATATTAGGGAAAAATTCAATTTAATCTATCAAAATTAAATTAAATTTCACAATATATAATATATAAAATATATAATTTAGAGAAAAAAAACTACAGTTATTTAAGTCATCCAAGAAAATCCACAATCACATATAGAAAAATTTAATAAGTAAATACACTAAAAAGACCTATAATAAAAATCAAAAAAGTTATTTGTTACTTTGTACTTTTTTGATTTTAATTATAGGTCTTTTTAGTGTATTTACTTATTAAATTTTTCTATATGTAATTGTGGATTTTCTTGGATGAATTAAATAACTGTCGTTTCTTTATTTCGTTATTTATTTATTTATTAAGGCAACGAGCTGGCAGAATCGTTAGCACACTGGACAAAGTGCTTAGCAGTATTTCATCTGCCATTACGTTCTGAGTTCAAATTCCGCCAGGGTCGACTTTGCCTTTCGTCCTTTTGGGGTTGATTAAAAAAGTACCAGTTACACACTGGAGTCGATGTAATCAACTTAATCCCTTTGTCTGTCCTTGTTTGTCCCCTCTGTGTTTAGCCCCCTGAGAACAATAAAGAAATATGTGTGTGTCTGAGAGAGAGCAATCCTGGTTGCATTCGACTCTTTACAACTAGTTGCATGGTTGCAGCAAAGGCTGAGGATCATCCAGCTTCTGATCCCTCTTAGCCAATGCTGGCAACCAGGAAGATTGCTGTTCAATCTGAATTGGGAGGGCAGTTCTGTCCATGCTTCACTCATTATAATCAATTTCATGAATTTCTTTGAAAACAAATTATGGATCTCTGACAACCTCCTGCAGCATTGAGGTATAGTGGAAGATACAGCTTGACTATTTGGAAGCACATAATTATAAGCCTGTATGTAGAAGGACTGTGATACTGATTGCTTTTTTTTTTTCCCCGAAACTATGGAGATGGAGAAATTCCAGAAGAACTTTGAGTGACTACATAACTCTTTCCTGAGACAGACACTCACCTGTTAATCAGGGTGACTGAGAAGAGGTACTCTAAACAAATCATGCACTGATTCCAGAATTCCGGAACTGGCCAGCAACCTCACAGTTGGATACCTTTGATATGAGCATTGGTCAGCAGCACAGATATTTGTGATCTCATTTGACTATTCATCTTGGATGTTTTAAAAAGATTTTTCCTCTGCTGGCTTTGATCTGTATAAGGACTATGTCCTAGGTATTTCCAGCCAGGCAAATAAGCACATATTAGATAGGTTAATTAAAAGATATATTACAGAGATGCTTTGATTCCTCAGCTTGAAGCTTACTACAGATACCAATCTGAGAATAGTCAACTAGAATATTTCTAAATGCATGCATATACCCACACACAAACATACAAAACATGCACATACCACACACACATTATCACTGAATAGCCAAGTCAGTACTGAAATCGCCTGCATATGGTTACTTGACTTGCAAGAAATAGCAGCCAAATCTCCGACACACCTTAGTATAGATTATTGTAAGCCTTGTAAGAAACAAAATGACAACCTCAAAAATAGTAATGCGGGGTCTTGTCATCTCACCCAAGGCTGTTCCAAGGCCACATGATAAGTGTAAGTAGAAAATTCCATAGCCTGTAATCCAGCAGAAAAAAAAAGGGTCTTTGATAAATGGCACCTGACTGCAACAAAGCAATCGTTTTGATTCTCACTGTTCACTATGCATGTGGTGATTTATTGTAGGTAAGACACTGCTGAAATTAATAGACAGACATTTCCCACTGGAGCACAAAAACGGGAAATTTTTCAATAGGTATACACTCAAGGTCACTTATAGCTGCACCCCTAACATGAAACAAAATGATATTACATAAATTCACCTCTACTGGTGAGATGAATGCTTATGCAAAAACCTTATGGCATACTTACTAAACTCACCATGTAACACTGAGGCTATGATTTATGAGGCAGGGTTCAAACCTGCAGATTTGAACTATATATATAAAGATGTGTGGGTGTGTCTGTGTGTGTGTGTACCAACAAATGATAGTCAGAAAGAAGGATTAAAGAGTGGTTAACCACTATCTCTACTTGCTTTCCAGCTACTCCCACTCACATATACATAATACAGGGTAGACATGCATATTCTCTATAGTGAGACACCTGGGTTTTGTCCCTCAATCATGCTTTTTAGCCCCTCAACACCTGGTATACAACTATCTACTACAATCTCATTTCCCCACCCCATTTAGTTATTTCTTTCCTTTTTCCTGTTTTTTCTTTTCTTGCAAGTTACCTGGTGACCCCTTCCTAGTGCTAGTGGCATGATAAAAAAACCCAGGAAACACTGTTACGTGACTGGCATTAGAAAGGGTATCCCAGCTACAGAACCCGTACTAAAGTGGATGTTGGAGTTTGATATAGCTCTACAGCTTGCCATTTCCTGTCAAGACATCTAATCCATGCCAGCATGGAAAACAGACATTAGATTACGATGGTGTTTTACTAATGCCAACATTTCACATTTCTTAACTTAAAGTTTCAAATCTTTGATATAAACCTCAGTGTTACAAAGAATTAATTCAGGGAAACCAGAATAATAAGGTGGTTTCTGATTGGGTGCAGAAAATTAATTGAAAAAAGCTAAAGAATGTATGAAAAAAATAGGGTAACGGGGAAAATCATTATAAAAGGTAATTGATAAAGAAATAAATATTAGTTGTAATATGCAATGGATTTTGGAAGAGGAGAAGAACGAGGAAGATGTCATGGGGGCTTAGATGGGCATATCCACCGCTTAGCAACTGTAAACCAAAGCTGAAAGACCACTAACACATTCAGAAATATGGTCAAAGAACAGTAACTATTACTGACAATATTTGCATACAAACATACACATAAATACAAACACACACAAACACATAAACACTTATGTGCACATGTACATAAACAGGTACACACACATATATACTTACCTAATGCAAGAGGTAACAAAATAAAATGCCAAAATGGTGGCAGTAAGTAATAGGTGAATAGAGAGTCTTGAGACTTGGATATCGAGTATGGCATTACATGATCTCATTATGGAAGTGTGAAATGAAATTATGAATGAAGGACAAATCAGAATAACAAGAGCCCAGAATATAAAAGGATTCATAAACAGCAAGCATATCAAACATCATCAGCTGCCTATCAGATTTCACTATAGCTTTGATACTTGGATAGTATCATTCACTGTCAACAGTGTTAGAAATGTAAATACAACCTGGAAATCGATTACACTCTATAACACATTCCAAACATAGAGATCACAGTGGCATGAAACTCAAATCACCATACAAACTCTCAGTTTTAGTTTCAATAAAAACAAAGACATACACACATGTATATCGTGGCACTCCATCGGTTACGACAACAAGGGTTCCAGTTGATCCGATCAACGGAACAGCCTGCACATGAAATTAACGTGCAAGTGGCTGAGCACTCCACAGACACGTGTACCCCTAATGTAGTTCTCAGGGAGAATCAGCATGATACAGAGTGTAACAAGGCTGGCCCTTTGAAATACAGGCACAACAGAAACAGGAAGAAAGAGAAAATTGTGGTGAAAGAGTACAGCAGGGTTCCCCTCCACCACTGAAGCCCGTGGAGCTTTAAGTGTTTTTGCTCAATAAGCACTCACAATGCCCAGTCTGGGTATTGAAACCACAATCCTATG
>NC_069005.1:8844053-8849575 GCF_001194135.2 Octopus bimaculoides | reverse complement strand
TAATTAAATTCATTCTCAGATTATTCAGCAGCTACTAATTGTAATCAGACTAATTAGGTGCAGAGCAAAAGATATAATATTGAGTAACCATAATCAGCTGCGTTAATATTTCTGTACAAAAATTGGTTTTAACGAATATGTAGAGAATGGCGGTTATTTTTCGGAAAACAATTTTAATTAATATACTTTTATGTCATATTTGTCTTATTTATTTTCATTTTTATTTTTAATGTTATTTCCAATTTTTCTTTTTTATATTTTTTGTTGCTTCTGGTGAGAGTGTTATGTAGTTGTTGTTCATTTAAATTTTTTTTGCTTTTTGTGTTCTGTAATACATTGAAAGAGGCTCTCAGCATGAAAACAAAAGAAAAAAAAAATTATTAAAAAAAAAATTAAAAGCAAAAATAAAAAATCAGTAAAAATAAAAATACACAGTACACTAACAAGAAAGTAAAGTAATATTAAACAGAATATTCTATATATATATAATAATTAATTAATAATTAATTATAGGAATTTTAAGTGGTTTTTTTTTACTATACAAGACAATTATCATTGTGCGTGTCGGACAAAATAACTTACATCTTGTCACGGCAGGTTGCCTAGTTGGGAATTGTTAATGTAAGTTACCATCACATCAAACACCGATGTTAGGAGTTAGGGGAATATGTCTAGACCTAAGTCATCTGCACCACTAACTCCTCAAAAGTGATTATTGTTGGTATACAGAAACAACCAGTTGTAATGTTGTAGTATAAGCCCAGAGTTAGTAAGTCCTGCTTGAGTAGACCTAGGGCCAAAAAGGGTTCTGTCAATATTTCTGTTTTTTTTATTCATATTTTTTACTTGCGTTAGTCATTAAACTGCAGCTATGACCCCAGTACTAACCTGGTACTTACGCTATTGGTCCTTTATGCCAAACTGGCAAGAAACAGGGATGTAAACAAACCAACACCAGTTGCCAAGCAGTTGTAAGAGACAAGCATAACAAAAACACAGACACACACATATATCTTTTACCTGCCATCTTTTACTTGTTTCAGTCATTGGAGCACCACCTCAAAGGGCTTTGGTAGAGCAAATCAAATTTAGTAGTTTTTTTAAAGCTTCACATTAATTCTATCTGTCTTTTAAGTTGAACCACTAAGTTACCAGGATGTAAACAAACCAACAGACACACACATACACATATATATGTATATACAGGGTTATTCAAAAAGAATGAACCGATTTTATTACGCAATATTTTAATAAAGAAAAGCAGTAGAAAACTCCAGCTAATTCACAAGTGTTTACTCACCATCAACTTCTATTTCCTGTCATACAAGTGTTCAATGTGGTCACCACCTGTAGCACAGGCAACATCAATGCGATAAGAGAATTCCTCCCAGACGCATATCAGCATATCATGATCTACTGAGTTGATCACAATCGTGTGATATTTTTCTAGTGGGGATATGTAAAAGATCACATTTATGTTCCATCGCTACCCACTAACCTCGATGACCTTAAACATCAAATAACAACAGCGATCAACTCAGTGGATGTTGCCCATGCTGCAGGTGGTAGCCATATTGAGCACTTGTAGGACCGAAAATAAAAGCTGATTGTGAGTAAATACTTGTGACTAAGCTGGAGTTTTCTATTGCTTTCCCTTATTAAAATATTGCCTATATACACAATGGGCTCCTTACAGTCTCTGTCAACCAAATCCACTAACAAAGATTTGGTTGGTCATGGATTATAGTAGAAGACATATGCCCAAAGTACCATGCTGTGGAACTGAACCCCAAACCATGTGGTGGTGAAGAAAACTTCTCACCACAGAGCCATGCTTGTGCCAAGAGATAGAAATTAATCAGTAGCTATGAATTTGGTTGTCCTTGCCTGTGCTTACATGTGTGAAAGTGGCTTTGGCACATAGAAACTGAAAGAAGCGTTTCATATAATTACAAATCATCATAAACATTATCATTTAATGTCTGCCTTCCATGATGGCATGAGTTGGATGGTTTGACAGGAGCTGGCCAGGCAGGAGCCTGCACCAGACTTCTGTGTCTGTTTTGGCATATTTACGTGTGTGTGGGGGGAGGGGCGTTCACGTGCATGTTACTCTCTCCTTGCCTTGAAATTATGTGTTATATGTGAGTGTCACCATTATGTAAGCAATGTCCATTCATTTTCACTCGTGTCTGATCAAGTGGAAATATTACCATAACTCAGAAAATGGGAAGGGTTGGCGTTGGGAAGGGCATGCAGCCGTAGAAAATTTGCCTTAGCAAATCCCATCTGACCCACGCAAGCATGGAAAAATGGACATTAAACACTGATGATGATGATGATGATGATGATAATTAGTTATTACCTTAAAATCATTTGAAGCAAAACAAGTTCCAAATACTCCCGCCGGCTCTACCTCTACTGTTCTTCTGTTCAAGCTTCGGTTCAGTCACAGAATCACTTCATTCTTTCCACATTGTTTTCCAACGAAATAAGCCAAGGCCTTTCTTCACATCCAGTTCCTTTGCCTGTCCATTTTTATGGTTCAACGTATTAACCAGCCCTTCAGGCTGGCAGCAAAGTATGCGACCCAGCCATCATCGTCATCATCATCAACTCTTTATTATTTCTTCATCTATATATCTGCTAATTTCATTACGCCTTCAACCACTTCGTTTCTCACAAAATCATACCATTTGATCCTCAAGGTTCTTTGTAACACTTTATTTTCAAAGCTGAGATGATTAACCATAGCTTGAATTTATGCAATAACTCTTCCATACATTTAAATACTTCTTACTAGTGACATACACAGTTCAATTTTCCTATGAATAGCTAATTCTGTGTGATTTTCACACATTAGAAAGCATTCACATTACTTCATTTGCCTTCCCAACTCTTTCATTAAATACAGTTTCTAAAGACCCATCACTTCCTATAAAAGTTCCAAGACATTTAAACTTATTCCACTCTTCTTCTATGTGCCCATTTAATGACCCAATTCTTCTATCCACTCGCTTCATCTTCATAAT
The DNA here is from genome assembly GCF_001194135.2 of Octopus bimaculoides. Lineage (NCBI taxonomy): Eukaryota > Metazoa > Mollusca > Cephalopoda > Octopoda > Octopodidae > Octopus > Octopus bimaculoides. The sequence continues at coordinate 8,846,543 of NC_069005.1, read as the reverse complement.
TTTACATTTATTAATGTCTGTCTTTAAGCCCACATCTTTGCCTGTGTCATCAGGCTTCTATATCGTTCTTTGTAGTCGTGATGTTTCATTATTGAGTAAAACAATACAACCAGCTCAATCCAAGTAATTTTTATGTAAATCTACTTAATTCCTTCTCGTCCAACTCTGACAGTTTCCTCCCTCACATACATATATAAAATTAAGCAGAAGCACATTTATACACACATGAATATATAAGATATTCTCAAGTGCATACACACACGTGTGCATGTTGCACACACACATCATGTCCATTTTACTGTTATTAATGCAGTGCATATGCTGCTCTAAACTAATAGACTTAGCAATTTGATACCTTCACTGTGTGTCAATTAAAAATAGCATGGTATCTATTAGATTTCAGAAAACATTTGTCTAAAGTGGCAAAAAATTCCCAAACAATCTTCGTTGAAAAATGTGAACCATGATTCTTATATTTGTCTCTTGGCTTATTTGTTCTGGTGTGTTGTACAGGGTTGGGATAATTCATTGTGTTATGAGCAGGGGTATTATCACGTTGTGTGTATGTATGAGCTTTGGTTCATAGTTTTTTTTGCCTTGACCAATTCTTTTTGACCTGTATTTTCCATCAGAGTTTGTTCGCTTACTGTAACATTGTGTTGGTGTGTAATGTGCATTATTAGTGGAGGAATTGACAGAGCTGTGCATACCTGTGTCTTGTATGTATTGAATTTTCTCTCAGTAACCAGCCCTAGCTAAAGCAGTATTGTAATATGGTGCATGTGATTCAAAAATTTCTTTATTAGCAGATAACCTAGATATTCATATTGGAATATTCCAAACTAATCCCCGTATTATTGAGGGTGGATGGTTGGATGCTACATTTATATACTTAATATTATCAGTTGGTTTATGCAAGGGTTCATATAATCTAGTATCAAGACAGAATGTAGTGTCAAGGAAATCTACTCAACGGTAATCTTTTTCTATAGTGATGCTGAGTCCGAAGATCTTAAAAGGTCTCAACAATTGTTTCTTATGCCTTTCTAAGTCTACTTTGCTACTTCTGTTCAAGAAGAATAGAGCATCATAAATATATATATATATATATATATATATATATATATAGGTGCAGGAGTGGCTGTGTTGTAAGTAGCTTGCTTACGAACCACATGGTTCCGGGCTCATCCCACTGCGCGGCACCTTGGGTAAGTGTCTTCTACTATAGCCTTGGGCTGACCAAAGCCTTGTGAGTGGATTTGGTAGACGGAAACTGAAAGAAGCCCGTCGTATATATGTATATTTGTATATATGTGTGTGTGTATGTCTGTGCTTGTCCCCCCACCATCGCTTGACAACCGATGCTGGTGTGCTTACGTCCCCGTAACTTAGCGGTTCAGCAAAAAGAGACCGATAGAATAAGTACTAGGTTTACAAAGATTAAGTCCCAGGATCGATTTTCTTGACTAAAGGCGGTGCTCCAGCATGGCCGCAGTCAAATGACTGAAACAAGTAAAAGAGTAAAAGATATATATATATATATATATATATACCGGGCTTTTATGTAGTTTCCATCTACCAAATATCACCACACCAAGTATTAAAAGAAACTTGTCCAAGGTGTCATACAATGGAACCAAACTCAAAAGCATGTGATCCTCAATCAAACTTCTTAAACCACACAAATCCACCTTGGGCAAGTTTCTTCAACTATAGCCCCAGGACCAACAAAACCCTGCAAGAGGATTTCATATTCAGAAACTGAACGAAGCTCATTTGATATATACACATACTTATGTACATGTTCAGTTCTGTGCATGTCTTTGCCTGCATATACCGTAGTCAAAACATTACATGATGGTTGTACATGAGCATCATGTCGTACAAATAAGAGTGTTTGTTCATAATCCTCTGTGTAAAAGACATGCCTGGTCATAGGAAAATATGATCTTGCATGGGAACGAACAAGGATTGGCGAAATGCTGTAGAAAAATCTGCCTCAATAAATTCCATCTGACCCATGCCAGCATTGGAAAAGTGAATGCTAATTGAAGATAACAATGATAATAATAATGATATACCTTTCCAAACCAGTGAAGACAGTAGTAACTCTGAATAAAACCGACTCAAGCCATTCAGCTGAGGCCAGCAGGAAAAAGTGGATGTAAAACGATTTCATGTATATATATATATATATATATATATATATATATATATATATATATATATATATATATATATATATATGTATATATATATATGTATATATATATATACATATAGATATATATGTATATATATATATATATACATACATATATATACATATACATACATATATATACATATACATACATATATATACATATAGATAGATATATATATATGTATATATATATATATTGTTGTACCTGGGGATGGTCATATTGCCAGTTTAGCCAATAAAAACACACGCAGTGCGTGTGTTTTTATTGGCTAAACTGGCAATAT
>NC_069005.1:8840721-8843906 GCF_001194135.2 Octopus bimaculoides | reverse complement strand
ATATATATATATATATAAAGAGTCAGAGGAGATTTCAGTGGAAATGCAGATGATGTGAATTGACAACTGCAGCTCAGAAGTTTGATATCCATCAGTGTTCTTGCAAGGCCTGCAAACATTATACATTGTCTCAAACATTGCTGCCACTACTACAGCAATCAAACAACCACCCAACCAGCCACCATCACTACCACTACTAGTTACTTACGTATTCACAGATACATATACTAACTGGTGTGCATATATGCACATGGTGCACACATACGCATATGCATACACATATGCACACAAAGCTTTCAGTTTAATTTCCTGTTGTTAAGCTGACAACGGTAAATGTGTTGATAAACAAACAAGAAGAAAAAAATGCATAAAAGCAAATAAATATACATATATACATCTACATATGCATGTATACACACATACATATATGTATGCATGTACATATATATACATACATGTATATACACATGAATATATATATATATATATATATATATATATATATATATATATATATATATATATATATATATATATATATATATATATATATATATATATACATATATATATACACACACATACATAAATAAAGAAGTCCACATACATATATATATATATACACACACACACATGATGATGGTACATGCAGAAGACATATATGCAGAGACATATACATTTATACATACATACATATACAGATAAATGTATATAATTATTTTTTGTATATGCTGAGATATACAGGTATGTATATAAATATATGGTTATATATATGTCTGAACATATGTATATATATATATATATATATATATATATATATATATATATATATATATATACATGAACACACACATATACATGCATGTACACATGTATGTATACATCCATAAACATCAGATTTCTGAATCAGTGAGTGCTTTAGATAGAACCAAATGGAACAAGTCAAATAGAAATATTGAATCAACGTGTCATTTGCCAAAAAATAATAACATCCAATACATATATATACATACATACACACACATATATATACACACACACATATACACGTGCACACACACACACACACAATAAATGATATATAAAAAAATTAAATTAATAAATACAGTTAATTTCACAAAAATTAAGAATACTATATCTGGCCAGACCACTGGCTGAGGAACATCTAATATTTAACGACGTAGAAATTACATGTTGGATTGAATCAGAATTTGGCAATAAAAAACAAAGCTAATTAGTACAAAGTAAATTTGCACAGTTCTTTTTTTTTCTTTTCTTTTTTTTTTATATTCCATCATCTCGGCAGAACTGATATATCATTGCAAACGTGATTTCCTTCCTCTGTCGTTATATGAGTGCCTGTATGCATGCATGTGTGTGTGTGTGTGTGTGTGTGTGTGTGCTGTTGAGAAGCTTGCTACCTAATGTATAGCCTCGTGTTCAATTTCACTGTTCAGCACCATGATCAATTGCCTTCTAGTATAGCCTTGAGTCGGCCAAAGTGTTGTGAGTGTATCTGATAAATAGAAACTGAAAAACGACTATTATATACATACATATATATCACATCTGACCATGTGATCGACCAGGCTGTCACACATCGCTGGTCACAATGTGCTTTTTCATTGTTTTAGCCTTCAAATAACACCACCCCACTGGCTAGCTGAGGAAGCTAACATTCCCTGCAGATTGAAAGGAGGACTGGAACATTGTGAAATGAAGTGTTTTGCTCAAGAACACAATGTGCCACCCACTCAGGGAACTGAACCCATGATCTAGCAATCAGTAATGCAACAGCCTAACCACTAGGCCACACACCTTCAAACATACACCTCACACACACACACACACACACACACACACATATATATATGTATATAGGCATGTGCATGGTTGTGTGGTAAGAAGATTGCTTCCCAACCACATTGTTTCAAGTTCAGTCCCATTTCATGGCACCTTGGGCAAGTGTCTTGTACTAAAGCCTCTGACCAACCACAGCCTTGTGAATGGATTTAGTAGACAGAAACTGAAAGAAGCCCATCGTTTATATATATATATATATGTGTGTGTGTGTGTGTGTGTGTGTGTGTGTGTGTGTAAATATCTACGCTGTGTGTGTGTGTGTGTGTGTGTGTGTGTGTCTTTGTCCCCCACCAATGTTTGACAACCCTGTGATGGTTTGTTTATGTCCCTGTGGCTTAGCAGTTTAACAATCTGGAGTATATGCATATCATGAGCTTCCACACAGTTTTAATCTACCAAATTCACTCACAGGGCATTGGCCAAAATGGGATTATAGTAGAAGACACTTGTCCAAGGTACCCTCACTGGAACCGAATCCATAGCTTCATGATTGTAAAGAGAGCTTCTTAACTAGGCAACTAGGCACATGCATTGCTGTGCAGTGAAGATTGTATCCAAACTGTGTGGTTTTAGGTTCAGTTCCACCGTGTCGCACCTGGGTAAAGTGTCTTGCAATGAAGAACACCACTCAGTTTCAGTCTACCAATTTCATTTACTAGGCATTGGTCAGTCAGGGTAAAGGGGAAGCTAAAGCAGAAGATGCATGCTCAAGAGGCTGTGCATTGGGATTGAACCTGAAACCACATGGCTGTAAAGTGATCTTTTGATGTTGTTTTAGAAATTCTCTCTCTCTTCATTCTCCACCTTCCAAACATGTCAAACAAGGCAACGACAATGGAAGGTGCCTCTAGCATACAGATACAGACAGGGAAGGAAAGAAAGGAGAAAGAGCTAAGCTCCTATATGCGTCAGCACCACCCTCACCTGAACACATACTAAAGCTTACAACAACAACAACAACAAGAATGACAGTGTTAATATATCTTTACTATATTTTTTCTTGCTTTTTTTGGGGTTTTTTTTTGCTTCCTTTTTCCTTTCTTTGACGGGCACAGAGGGAGAGGATTTATTTCGTAAAACAGTAAATCTTATCTCAGAGTAGCAGGTATAACGGTTTCTGCATTTCTCATCATGTTTCCTTCTGAGAAATTTTTCCTCCCGATTACAACATTGACAATATAAGGACATTTTCTCGAAACAAACAAAAAAATAAATATATATATATATATATATATATATATATATATATAAATGACAACAACAGCAAACAATAACAGTAAATAAATAAATAAGTAAATAGATAAATAAATAAATAAAAGAAA
>NC_069005.1:8835645-8839115 GCF_001194135.2 Octopus bimaculoides | reverse complement strand
TATTCTCTCTCTGTTTATTTCCTTGTGTTCCTTTCTGTGGAAAAGTGTAGGGGCTCGAAATGTAAAAGACTTTCTCACTTTCCTGAACGTCAAACTAATACACCTGCTTTTTGTTTTTATACCTGTCTTCTTTTGTTTTTCTGTAAATTTCAACTATAGATATATATATCCTCATCATCATTTAACATCCATTTTCAATGCTGGCATGCGTTATATATACATACATAAGAAGCTCGATCAAAAAGTATCAGGAATGTTGATATGGTAATAGACTAAGTACTCAGAGCGAAGTTGTTTGGTACAGATTGACCTTGAACCCTGTCACACATGCACACTAAGTTACAACATTCTCACTTCCTGACATTTTATAGTTGATATACTCCTCATGAAGTAATTTCATTGATCAGACTGTCTACATCCAATACACATCACATGACCAAACCAGTGTGGTCTTCTCTCTTGCACACTGCATCTAATTCTTCTTATGCCTAACTTTTCTCTCAATACACTAGCACTCTGTCACACATGTACACTGACATTGTACAACCAGCAGAGCATACATGTATCATTCTTCTCTAGCCTTCACATAACCTCTGCATTCAAGGCCCACATCTCTCTCCCATGTAGCATCGCTGTTCATGTACATCCATCATAAAATCTTCCTTTCACTCAGAAAGAGATACCATTGGTTGCCAACAGAGGTAAAAGCTTGTGTGTGTGTGTGTGTGTGTGTGTGTGTGTGTGTGTGTGCATATGCATGTGTGCATAGATATGTCTTATTTCTTTATTCCCACAAGGGGCCAAACATAGAGAGGACAAACAAGGACAGACAAAGTGATTAAGTCGATTACATCGACCCCGGTGCATAACTGGTACTTAATTTATCGACCCCGAAAGGATGAAAGGCAAAGTCGACCTCGGCAGAATTTGAACTCAGAACGTAACGGCAGATGAAATACCACTAAGCATTTCGCTCGGCGTGCTAACGTTTCTGCCAGCTCACCATCTTCTTATGTCTGTGTGTCTGTTTGTATTCAGATCAGAGATTGTTATAGATTTTCAACAGAAAAAAATTTGACCCATTGCTTGTAGTACACCAGTGGTATGCACCCATACCATTTAATTTATTCAACAGTTGAATTAATCAATTAAATTATCAACCAGCCAGCAATTACTATGCTGCCCTATCAAGAGAGGAACACCTAACATTATTAACAATCTGATAGCCTAAGAGAACACAGGCAGCTTTTACAGTCAGCACCCTTTCAGCCATCATTTCCACAGAATCTGCAGCCTGCTAGCCCTTTCAACATTCCAGCATTAAAATATGGTTCATGCTACAAACTTGAACTACAGATCACTAGACATACGCTGTCTGCAACCAGCACAACATGCTATGCAGCATATTGCTCCCGAGAGAACAGTAATTCATCAATTCCTGGCTTGTTTTCGTAGTGAAGGCACGTATTGGCCGAAGTGTTATGCCATACCTGTACATTCTTTTTACATACATGCCCTTGTAAGGACTCCTATGTCCACACACTCTCCATACACATATACTCATCTATATATGCAGATTCACTTGCATTTACACAAATATACACGCACACGTGTGTGTGTATATATATATATATATATATATATATGTTCAATTCTTGTAGCAGAATGATGCATTCACTGCTGTTACAAAACAGTGTTCATTTTGGTCAACATTTCTTGGTGCTGAAACTGGAAGCCTTTCTAATATCAACAACATTATTTTACTTCTAGGATTTGTTACAGTCAAATTCATTATTTTCAAAGTTAACTGAAACAAAGGTAGTGTGTGTGTGTGTATGTATGTATATATATATATATATATATATATATAGATAGATATTTAATTGATGAAAGAAATGGAAGATAGATTTAGCACTAGTCTTTATTCAGTAGGACAATTCTTTTGACCGATCTAGCTTCCATTTCCTTCACTGATCATTATTATCTCAACTAACACTGCATAATTCCTGAAATAGATCCAGAGGAAATATACTCCCAGCCATGGATGACACCAGACAGCCCAAACTGCAAATGTGCTTTACTCAACACACTAACTGATATATACACATTAGTCCCAAAAATTATATTGATATATATATATATATATCTATATATATGTAGGCAAATTTGTTGTTGAAAATACACCTAAATTTGAAAAAATTGTAATTGTTTAAAATAAATTTAAGTTTTTCAAATTTAGGTGCATTTTCAACAACAAATTTGCCTATATTTTTTCCTGTGTGGAAAACACCCCCTCACTTTTGTTATATATATATATATATATATATATATATATATAGGCATCAACGGAAATATGGTAACAAAAGGCTTAACATCCTTGAATGCAGTGCAGTGCTCCAACATGACTATAGCCTAGTGACTAAATAAAGCCAATGAGACGGGGAGGCTTTTATGTGATCAGTAGATCTTTTAGAAATAGCAGCCAAATCTTCTTCAAATTGTACCATGCCATTTTTAAACATTTGATAATGTAATTTGGAGAACACTATATATTTCAAAAATAGTAAAAACAAAAGAAAAAATATGATGGCCATGGCTGGACTGCCTTAGATCATAAGACTTCTTACACTATCAAGATTGAATTGGTGCCGAACAACAACTGAAACTATCCAATAACTGGAATGATTAAAAGAAATTTTTAAAAAAAGGTGCAGGTGTGGCTGTGTGGTAAGAAGCTGGCTTCTCATGGTTCCAGGTTCAGTCCCACCACATGGCACCTTAGGTAAGTTTCTTCTACTATAGCCTCTGGCCAACCAAAGCCTTGTGAGTGAATTTGGTAGATGGAAACTGAAAGGAGACCATCGAATGTGTGTGTCTGTGTCCCCATCATCATTTGACAACCGCTGGTGGTGTGCTTACGTCCTTATAACTTAGCAAGTTGGTAACAGAGACCAATGCAATAAATGCTAGGCTTACGAAGAATAAGTTTTGGGGTTGATTTCCTCGACTAAAACCCTTTAAGGCAGTGCTCCAGCATGGCCACAGTCAAATGACCGAAACAAGTAAAAGGATAAAAGAATAGAATCGAAAAAGGAAAAAGATGAAGAGCATGGGTTAGAGTGGTTGATGCGAGTATAAGGACTGCAGTCAACAAGTATGTGAATGGAGGGAGCACAGGTGAAGGAGACTGCGCACAAAGCTAATTCTACAAACAAAGCGGCACCAATAATTCCTCAGCAAAAACTGCAACTGACAGAGGTTAGTTGACGGAAGAGATATCCGACACAAGGGAAGAAGTTGGAAAGCATTGTATAGGCAGGCGTAAGGTATGTGTGTGAGAAAAAAAAAAAAAAAAAGCAATTAATATAATATCTACCAGCCTGCCTAAAGCACAATGGCACATCAAACAGAGAAACAATAACATAAAAACAGAAGCAGTCGCAATGTTAGCCAAGTGTGTAAATTTGTGA
>NC_069005.1:8822016-8835541 GCF_001194135.2 Octopus bimaculoides | reverse complement strand
TTTTTTTTTTTTTTTTTTGCTAGCTGGTGGAAAGTGGATTTGATTGGTGTGACAGTAGTTACGAATACAGTAGGAAGCCACACACAACAAGAACGGAAATGCTAAATCATCATCATCATCATGTGAACTAATTTTAAGCCTCTTGGGCCAAGATACCCAACAGTTCATCCTTAATGAAGCAAACCTTCTCCTGTGTCGTAGTTTTTCCAAAAACACAATTTCCAATTAATAAAAACAAGTTTTCTGAACAAGACAGCTTATGTTGACATTAACCTCGAGTGCCTGGTTGGGTTCTGTCTTTTTATATGTGTGTGTGTGTGTGTGTGTGTGTGTGTGTGTGTACATGGAGGAGTGAACATTAGTGTGAAGTTGTGTGTGAAGTTGTGTGTGCAGAAGTAGGGAGTTGTAGTGTAGCCAGATAGTCTTGGAAATGTGTTTGTAGATATGTGTGTGTGTGTGTGTGTGTAAGTGCATATATATATATATATAGAGAGAGAGAGAGAGAGAGGTGCAGACACATGCATGTGTAGTCATATTTGCATATGTGTGTGTATCTGCACACGTTCACGCTTCACCTTATCTATGTATTTATGTACATATGTGCCTGTACGTGAATCTAACTGCATGAATTAACATGTATGTATTTATGTGTGTTTATGTGTGTGTGTGTGTGTGTGTGTGTGTGAAGGTGTGTATGCATGAGCATGTCATAGTAATATGTAAATGTACACTTCCGGATGAATGTGTCCGTCTGCACAGTTATATATATATCTATACGTATGTATATATCTACACATAGTTGCAAATGTATATGTATCGACAAAATTGCAATTCCATTAGTATATGCATGTATACAATATGCTGTCTACATGTGTATATGTATGGGGCCAACCATGTATGTGCGTATGTATAAAAGCAGGTGTTTACATATATCTGTGCAGCATTCATGTATGCTCATATATGCATCATATCCACTTACACAGAAACAAGTCCCACGTTTGTGTGTGTGTGGGTGTGTGTTCATGTGGACATATGTGTGTGTTAGTGTGTGCACGCGTGCATGTGTGTGTGCATGTGTGGTTGTGTGTGCGTGAATTCACACATATAATCATATCTGCATGTGCATGCACATAAATATTATTGCATTTTTGCAAGCATGAGTACCCGTGCGTATGCATCTCAATATTCATGTAGTTATGTGTGTGTGTGTGTGTGCCTGCTTTTGTGTGTACTGCATGTGTACATGAGGAAACCATACACATGCACATACGTTTCTATATTTAGGCATATGCATGGGTGTGCATTTTTGTGGTCCTGCATGTATGCATGTCTATCTGTTGAACTGCCTGTTGCATGCACCATGTGTGCATGTGCATTTGATGAAGCCGTATATGCAGAATACAACATGCCTCCATACTTCTGCATATACATAGCTGTGCATAGATAAATATATGTGCATATGTGAGTGTGTGTGTGTGTCTGCATGTATATTTGTCTGTATGTATGTTTGTCCATCTGTCTGTGAATGCCCTGTGCTTGCGTATTTGTGTGTGTGTGCACACATGCATGCCTCTGTGTGTGTGTTTGTGTGTGTGTGGGTGTGTGTGTGCATGCATGTACATTTATGTCCTTGTATGTATATGTATGTATGTCCACCTACCTGTGAATGCTGCGTGCGCATGTGTGTGTGCATGCATGCACATAAATATCAGAACCAACCATACCTTCCAGTGAATACTAAACTAAAGAACCCGACTATAGGTGCTCCAAATGAGCCAAATCATGCAAACATACAGCCACAAAAACCAAGAAAGGACAAAACAAAACAAGATTTATAAAACAAAAGCAGAGGTCACAACTGGTGTTGTTATGCACTCCTTGTTCCTTCTAGCAACATCACAACAACAGAGCAGATAACTTGTTAGGTGAAATTTAATTTATTGAAGTTCTAGAGTTAGATGGATGAGGTTATATATATATATATGCCAGAGGGAGAAAAGTGGATATTTTAAGCATCCACACTGGTCCTACATCTGATTAGTGTGTTCTGAGATAAGTTCATTTAGCATATGGAGAGCAAGATATTGTTTGTTTAAGAATGTTTTTTATTTGATTTTTTTGTTTTTGCTAACAGAGAAATTTTCTCTCTAAGGGTTAATCCCATAACTTGTGAGCTTATCCAAACACAATTCTTCTTATGACATGGCTATTCAGGTACAGAGTTCACTATGTAACCAGTATGCTTAACTCCAGCTTGGTCAGGATGGAGTAGACCTATAAAAGCAAGTATGCTCCAAATTCAAGTTAATTTCAACATATATCACATGACAAGCAATCATTATTTTTCTCACTGAAGAAACTATACAAGGGGGGGGGGGCAAAAGTAGATATACAGCCGCTTAATATGTTTGTCATTGGTCTATATTTACAACCATATAATAAATATCTGAAATCAGGAATAATTATCTTAGTATAGAAAAAATTAGTTAAAAGAACATAGAAACATAGAATTCTTATCCTAAAACAAAAACAGAGAAATGAAAAGAACATTCCATTCATATCAAGGAATTGTATACCAATTGCAAAAGAAACCAACAGAATAAGTATCAGGCTTAAAATATAATAAAATAAGTACTGGGGGCAATTTGTTGGACTAAAATCCATCAAGGCAGTGTTCCAGCATGGTTGCAGTCCAATGACTGAAACCAGCAAAAGATGAAGGATAGAAAAAATGTATCGCATGCAGGGAAATGGTCATAAATTTTTCCCACTGATACAAAGAAGTGTATTATCGAATGTCTATAAACCTCAAAACAGAAAAAATTATTAACATAATTTTGGCACGTATCTTATGGGGTGGAGGTAGAAGCATTCTTAAAATTTTTCTTCTTTGCTTTTTACTTCCGTTTTTTGGGGGGTTTTTTTTGCTTTAAGAAAGGCATGCTACATAATAAATTTATTGCGTGCATGTATAAACAAAGTAATATTTACATAAATCTAGCTGTATTTATCACATAGTTTATATTTATATATACAAAATAGAGCTGCGGCAGTTCAAAATACAAACAAATAAAGTAGAATTTTATTGCATTGTACGAGGTAATTCACTGTTTTAAAGATACATGTTATTGATTCATAGCCCACATCCCCCTCTTCCATTGCCATCACTACCATGCACTGAAAGCCAGTTCCACATCAGAATCCTGTTTACAAAATTCATATCTGTATGTGCTCATTTTTCAAAGAGATGTTAGTAATAATTCTCTGATGAATCTCAATTTCCTTTTTTGCACTCTGTTGTTGTTGTTGTTCTTCTTCCTCTACATCATCATCATCATTTAACACCTAGGTTTCCTGCTGGATGGCTTGACAGGATCTGATGGACCCAAGGACTACACAGTATTCCAATTTCTATCTGACATGATCTCTATGGCTGAATGTCCTTTATAACACCAACCACTTTATGGTGTGTATAGGGGGATTTGTTCATACAACCAGTACAGCTGAGGTTGCCATGCAGCTCACAGGACTACAAACCCTAAGTGAGGATGGGGAACTTTATGCTAGGAGGATAAGGAGTAGAGAGATGTAAAGTATAAAAGAAAGGGCCAAAAGAGACCCAGATTTTTGCTGTAGAGGAGTGACATGATGGCACACATTGTAAAAGAGAAGATGAGGATGAAGCTGGAAAGTGATACAAGTGGAGATGAGGTGCAAGTGTGTTGTTGTTACTTGATGTTATGAAAAGGAACCATCAGGTGAACCTTTATATAGAACCTATGGGAAATAGCAGCCAAATCTCCCTGAAGTAACACCTTAACATCTTAAAAAGAAAAACAGATGGTGATAGACATGTTAGATAATGTAATCTAGGTTACTGGGATATATTATTCCTGAAAATGACATTGGATGGTCATGGCTGAAATAGCTTTGATCGTACTTCTGTTTGAGGTAAGGCGATGTGTGTGTGTGTGTCTTTGTGTTTTTTCTTCATCACTGCTTGGCAATTAGTGTTGGTTCGTTTATGTCCCCATAATTTAAACACAAGTACTGATAAGATAAAGTACCAGACTTAAAAAGAAATAAGCCCTGGGGTCAATTTATCTTGACTAAAACCCTTCAAGGTAGTGCCCCAGCATGGCCACAGTCCAATGACTGAAACAAGTAAAAGATAAAGAGATATGTAATACTTAAAATATATATTATGTAATTTATTATTTTCTTTCACATGAAATCTCCCAATTTGTCCAAAAATTATTTTGCATGAAACTGGTCTGTGGTACAAAACAAGGTTGGGGACTACAGCTGTACATGATCCCTTGATCTGTTAGAAATAGCAGCTAATTTACTTCAAATCATATCCTAATGTCCTAAAAAATGGGATGAGTAGTTAGTCCGATATACAACAGCTGTGTCTGAATAAAAGGCAGACAGGAGTAGGTTGGTTGTGGTTGGAAAACTTTTGAGCATAAGTGTGCTAGATCAGGAATGAAACAATAACAACTCAAAAAACAAATTAGACTTGATCAGAACCTAGGTGGGAAAAAAAAAAACTAAAAAAAAAAAAAAAATCTAATTAAAATATTAAACTGCATCAGTCTAAATGAGAATATAATGGATTTTGTAATGACTAAATTAGAATGATCTAAATTTGATTACATTAAATGGACTAGATTTGACATAATTACAGGCTAATTTACATTCTGAGATTAAATGAAAATAAATTAAAGACTAAATTAGATTAGACTAATTTTGACTGCAATAAACGAGGCTAAATTGCACACAGTTAAAGAGTAAATTAGACTAATGTGATTTAGACTGCATTCACAAATTCAAATGACATACAGTTAACTAAATTAGATTAGACAAATTTAGACTGCAGCCTGGCTAATTACATGCAAAAATGAAAAAATTAATAAATTAGATCTAGATAAAATTTAGACATTCATTAAGTAAGGCTAAATAGATATTGTTAAGATTTAAAGTGCATCCTGATTAATTTAAATTACATGAATTTTGTCTAAATTACACCCTCTGAAAAACTGTACTTATTTCACCCTTTAGCATTTAAACCAGCCACATCGAACCCAAATATCTGACCTGTTATCATGTCCAAAATGGTCAGATCCAGCCTCTCACACCTACACTGAAATGTCATTCTAAAAATAAACAACCACATCATCAGAATCTCAAAGCTATCAGATAATGCATGATTGATTTTAAAAATTGTGAATAAATTAGCATTATATTTGACAGAATAATCTATCAATTGTGATGTAAAATGGATAGACTTATTAATATACAAGGCGTCCACAAAATCTGGGTACATGGGGGTTAACACATACTTTAAGAAATTATTATTTCTTACATTTAATTGTTTATGTCATGGTTTTATTTACTCCACGGGCCCAGACTTTGTGGACACCCTGTAGTTAACTAATTTAGACCTAGTCTCATGCAGACATTGAGGTTAAATTAAGCACAATTAATGACTAAATTGGTTGTCTTTTCTCTTTCACTTGTTTCAATTATTCACTAGTGTAGCTTCAGTTTGCTACCCTCAGGCTCCTGCATAAATAAATATTGACTACAGCAGACCCAAAAGTGGTGCTGCCTCATAAAAGAGTCACCTGGAGCAGACAACCCCCTCCATCTCTCTGTAGCTACCCAAATATATATATGTTGTATATATTTGAATTGAATTGTACTTGGGCACAACAATTTTTTTTTAAATGTTCCAAGCTTTTGGCCACGGCTGTATCAACCCCAAAAGAGTAAAAGATAGAATCAACTTCAGCAGGATTTGAACTCAGAGAGTAGGAAATTGGGAACAAATATCACAATGCATTTTATCTGATATTCTAATGATTCTAGCATGGAAAGTGCTTATAAGCCATTTAAAATAACACACAAAGACCGTTAGATTCACTTCATCTGAGATGCAGTACAGAATTTTGTCAGTGAACAGGTCGCGGCCTCAAAGCAACGAAAATATTTTGACAAATTAAATTTAAATGTTGAAGTGAATCTAACGGTCTTTGTGTGTTATTTTAAATGGCTTATAAACACCTTCCATGCTGCAACTGTTTTCATTCCAGCACACGATCTCAGATCAGGTCACTTGCTATGCAAGTACATCTCCGTAATCTAATGATGCTATTTATATGCCACTGGCAATGATCACGCTCAGTCGGTGCTCGTGCCATCACGATTTCGATATGAATAGAAATTTTAATGAGGAAGAAATAAGCAAAAATTAAATAGGTGTATTCAATGCATCTTCTTCCTCTTCCTTGGACTTCAATTTAAAATTCAAACTAATCCTGTCAAGATTAATCTAACAATAATAATCTCCCTTACAATGACTGGCCACCAACCACCAAGCACACAGTGTCATTATGTGAAATTTAGTTGGAAAGAAAACAAAATATTGTTATATTTGGATAGAGTCATAATAAAACTTCCCACAATAACTTCAAATTGTCAAAATTCAGTTTTGTAAAGTACAGTGTTATAGATTCATCCATCAGTACGACAACGGCATTACTGCTTGTGCTGTTGTTGTTGCTTCCTTGTGTCTGTTACTGACAAGAGTGGAAATCTTAGAGAAATTCTAACATATGGATGTGTGCATGCGAGGAGGAATACATACGCTCTCTCACACACACACACACACACACACACATATATATATATGCTTATACATATAGAAATATATGCACACATATGCTTATCATATATATATAGATATATTATTGTGTGTAAATATATACTCACACAAGCAAAAATATATTTATATACATATACACATAGATACATACAAATATACATATATCTACACACTCACCCACACGCAATACATACATACACATATATATGTGCATATATATGCACATATACATTCACACATATATTTAAAAATCTAGTCAATAAAATCTCTAATATATAAACAAACAATCAAAAATTTCACAAAATAAATAAAAAGAAAAGAGAAGAAATAGGTAAAAAGAAGGAAAAGAATAATTGAAAGAAAAAAGTAAAAGGAAAGACCCCATGAAACAAAATGAAGATGAAACGAACAGAATGAATTTTACAAAGCAAAAACGAATGAAACAACAAAAACACCATAAAATAAATCAAAATAAAATTGAAATACAAATAGAATAAAATAGATAGCAAGGAAAAGAAAAAAGGTCTTGGCTTGGCAAATGAGGAAAGCAGATTAGAATGTAAACAAATTAGAAGGAAAATTAATTAACGTGAGAGAAGGAAGGGAAGAGAGATGAGAGAGAGGGGGAGAGAGAGGAAAAGAGAGAGGAAACCAAAACCAAAGATTAATTGGAAAGACTTCTAAACAGCTAAGCACTTAAACAAATTAGATCAAAACCTCCTCCCTTTCCCCCCACCAACCAGCCAGCCTTGCCCTGGTACCCCAACCAGCACCACCACCATCAGCATCACAACAAAAAGAAGTAAATAGGTAAATGAATAAATAAGAGACAGTAAAAACAAATAAAAAAGGACAAAAATCTGTCACCAAAGTCAGTAATTTGGCAGAAAGGCAAATGGTGTAAAGGCAAAAAGGTGAAAATAGTAAAAATGAAGGCAAAAGGTAAGAAATAAAACATTTTCAGAATAAATAGCTTTGGTAAGTAGAGTGCTATTAATGATGAGGATGATGAAGATGATGATGATGATGTTGGTAGAGATGACAACGATGACGATGATGGTGATGGTGTTGGCATCCACGATGTACTAGAAGATATACCTGTGTGATTGATTGCTTGATTCATTGACTGACTGACTGACGGAATGATTGACAGACAAGACAGACTGGCAACGATAATAATTCGGGAAGGATGTGGCAAGTAAAGTCGATCAAGTTGGATTTGAATTCAGAGCATAACCCACTTAAGCACCCTTAGTCCTTCCCACCCGTCCCAGGGCATCACATTTCACGGAATCTCCTCTGAGCTCTTAGTCCCTTGCTTTTTCTTTTTTTGTCTGAAATGCTTAGTGGTATTTCACCCGTCGCTACATACTGAGTTCCAATCCACCAATGTCGACTTTGCCTTTCATCCTTTCATGGTCAATAAATTAAGTAATCGACTAGCCCTTTCCCCAAATATTCCAGGCCTTGTGCCTATAGTAGAAAGGATTACTATTATCATTATTATTATTATTATCATCATTAATAATAATAATAATAATAATAATAATCTTTTCTATTATGGCATAAGGCCTGAAATCTTTGGGAAGAGTCCTGTTGATTACCTTGACCCTAGTGTCCAACTGGTACTTATTTTAAGGGAAGACAAAGTTGACCACAATGAAATTTGAATTCAGAATGTAAAGACAGATGAATTGTAACTAAGCATTTTTTTGTCCAACAAGCTAACAATTCTGCCAGCTCACCACCTTAAATAATAATAATAATAATGATGATAATGATGATAATAATAATAATAATAATAATAATAATAATAATAATAATAATAATAATAATAATAATTTTGGCACAAGGCCTGCAATTTCGGGGGAGGGGATAAGTCGATTACATTGATCCCGGTGTTCAACTGATGCTTATTTCATCAACTCTGAAAGGATGTAGGGCAAAGTCAACCTCGGCAAAATTTGAACTCAGAACATACAGGGAGACGAAATGCTGCTAAGCATTTTGCCCAGAATGGTAACAATTCTGCCAGCTCAATGCCTTGATGATGATGATGATGATCATCATCATCATCATCGTTTAACGTCCGCTTTCCATGCTAGCATGGGTTGGACCATTTGACTGAGGACTGGTGAAACCGGATGGCAACACCAGGCTCCAATCTGATTTGGCAGAGTTTCTACAGCTGGATGCCCTTCCTAACACCAACCACTCAGAAAGTGTAGTAGGTGCTTTTACGTGTCACCCGCACGAAGGCCAGTCAGGCGGTACTGGCAACGGCCACGATGATGATAATAATAATGATAATAATGATGAGGATAATAACAATCATGGTTTATAATTTATGTTCAGACCATTTGACTGAGGACTGGTGAAACCGGATGGCAACACCAGGCTCCAATCTAAATTTGGCAGAGTTTCTACAGCTGGATGCCCTTCCTAACGCCAACCACACATATATATATGCATGCATATATTCATTAAACCAGTATCTTGGCCAAATCTTTCTAACCATAACCATTGCCTTCTGTTACCCTGGCCTGGTGAGATGAGTGGAATCGGGTAATGAAAACTTGTGTGTAAACATGTATGATGGATTGTTGCTTCAATTTCAAAATGTACAGATATATTACACATTGTGGCATGTTAATTATAAATATATATACACACGGGGGTGTGTATGTATGTGTATATATATACACACACACATACATTTATTATCATTTATATAATATGTGCTATAAAAATGCATGTGGTTAAATGTGTATATATATATATATATATATATATATATATATATATATATATATATATAGAGAGAGAGAGAGAGAGATATATACACACACACACATTTATTATTATTATCATTTTTATTATTATTATTTTTCATTATTACTATTATTATGTATTTTGTTTTTGTTTTGTGTTATTACTCATCCTTCAATATTGTCTTTCATGTCTTGAGCACTTGTGACCAATAAAAGAAATTGTTATTATTATTATTATGTATATATTTACAATTATATATAGGTATATATTATTATATATGTGCATATATATGTGCTTATACGTGTGCATTTGTACGTGTATATATGTACATGCATACACAGACACATGAACATGTATACATGCATATATATATGCACATATGTAACAATAAAAATATACATAAATATGTATATAATAATAAAAGTAGTAGTAGTAGTAGTAGTCATAATAATAATAATAATAATAATAATAATACTTGTAATAATAATAAAAAATGTATGCATATATATAATCACGTCTAGATATGCAGCAAAATATTTAACATGTATATATATTTTATAGCATATACACACACACACACTATATCTATATATATATATATATACACAAGCACACACAAACACCTACATACACTCACACATATCTGTATGTAAATGGACAGCATCATTTATTTGAAACATGTTTGACAGCAGCCATGAACATTCTTGAGTTTTACCATAGCATTTTTTTTCTTCTCTTTTATTACAATTTATAGAGTTGGTTTGGAACAGTAAAAAGTTCCTAGATCTATCGATATTCCTAGACCTTCACAGTTTTATCTCTGGGATGAATTGATTGGTGATTGCATGTAATACTGCCATTATATAATAGATAGGGGCTAGAGGATTGGTTTACATATTTTTTGTAGCTATCACAGGGAGTGGTTTTTGTTTGTTCCCAGCGTACCTGTGTTGAATTTTTGCATTGTATTACGGTATTGATAATGCTTCTATAATTAATCTTTTAGTTTTGTGGAGAATTCTGCATTAAGTTGGTTGTGTAATTAACTAATGTTTTTCCTTTCAAGTTATATTTTATGTTGTGTTACGTAGTGCATTGCAATTGCTGTTTCTTGTTAGCACACCATAAGCTGGCAAGATGTAAAAAATCACAGTGAATATATGCTGCCACAAATTCGTTTTATCCGAAAGGTAGTTCTTTGAAGGTCAAAGAACTCTATTGTTCTGAGAAAATGGTAAAAAGAAAGATTCCTCTAATATTAATATGAAATATTTATTACTTAAAAATATCTAACTAGAGCAACAGAAACATACACATGTGCGTGTCTTTGTGCATATGTAGATACATACAGGTTTCTGTCTCTCTGTATAATATAACTGCATGCATGTGTAAGAATGTGTGTGTGTGTATGAAGGGGTTTTAAGGGTATCACAAAAGGCCTGGTTGGAGGTCCAACCATCTGTGTCCTTTTACAGGGCTTAGAAAAACTGAAGAACTGCTGCAATAAGTGTGTGAATCTGCGAGGGAAATATGTTGAATAAAATTATAATTAATTGATCCTCCTGTATTTTCTTTTACCCAAAGACAGGAACCTTCCAGCACCCGCTCATATATATGTATTTATTTTATACATTCACAATGTAGATATGCACTCCATGAAAAAGCATTGAGTAATCCAACAGTTTTATGTAAAGTTGTTTTTCATATAACTTGACATAAAAATAAATAATTATATATTTGTCCAAAAAGTATAAGGAATGTTGCTATGGTAACAGAGCTAAAGTACGCAGAGTGAAGCCACTTAGTGCAGATCGACCTTAAACTTTGTAGTGCCTGCGCACTAAGTTAAAACATTCTCGCTCACTTCTGTTGTTTCTAAGTACTTGGAAGTAAAGTGTGTAGAGTATGGTCATTGAACAGAATTGCATGCGTCCAGTGAGTGGCAAATCCACCATGACAATCGCCCTGCCCATTCAGTGCAGCTTGGGCAGCAGTTTTTGGCCAAGCACAACATTCCCCAGATTTTGCTCCTTGCAACTTTTTCTTCTTTCCAAATTTCAAATTCCACTTGAAAGGGATGCAACGAGGCAGCTGCTCGCTTTCCCAAAATAAGAGTTTCAGGAATGCTTCCATCGATTGGAAACGATGCCATATAAAGTGTGTGGCTTCGGAAGGAGACTGTTTTGAAGGAAATTAAATGCAAGATTGATATGCGTTGTAGTTTTCCTTTTTATAGGACCAGTCCTGATACTTTTCGATCTGACCTGGCACATAAGTATACATTCATGTATGTATATATGTATGCATGCATGTATATGTATATATATTTAAGTGCAAGCAAACATATACGGAAAAATGTTCTAATAAACAATGTGAACATTACACAAACATACATACACATACAACCACATATACATAAGAGTGTGTGTCTGTCTGTTGGCTTATGGCCCTATAACTTAGTAACTTAGTGCTTCAGCAAAAGAGATCGATAGAATAAGCATCAGACTTTAAAATACTGGAACTGAGTTGTGGTACTCCAGCCTGGCCATAGTCCAATGACTGAAACAAGTAAAAAATAAAAGAAACTATTGGAACCATGTCTAACTTACAGACATGCTGACCCCCTACCCCTGACCGTTTTTCCTACAACTTTGGCAAATGGCCTTAGCTGGTCTTGTACCATTTCCATTATTGCACTTTTAACTCACTTGTCTCTCATCTTCCCATCACTCATAATGTGTCTCCTCCCTCCTCAAACCCCAGATTAACCAGACTACACGACCATTCCTCTCAAGAATATTAGACATTCGAAATTCCTGGTCATCACCATCATATAATGTTCGTTTTTCTTGCTGGCATCGGTTGGATAACTTGACAAGATCTGGTGAAGCAGAGAGCTGCATGTCAGGATGACCTTCCTAATGCCGACCTTTTTCCAGAGTGTAATGAGTTCTTTATTTCATGTCACTGGCATTACTGAGATTTGCAAGTAACTTGCACGACAGGAAACAAGAAATATTCTTTTTTTTCTTTTATACATTGCAGCCCAAATACTGTGGCCATGTTGGAGCACCACATATTTCTTACAACTTTCAAGAGGTATATCAATCCTGCTGACTTCATTAGTCTCAAAAGTTCCTAAGATGGTTTCAAGAACAGCTATTTTCTCCAACCCAAACCAAAACATATCCTTAGCTTGGCTTGGACTGCATCCCAAAGACTAGCCATTCTCTTCAAGGGCAGAAATAAACATACACATCATTTTAAAAGCTCTGAAGAAGCTGTAATATAATGTACAAACACATAGTTCTGAGTGCACTACATCTTATGGCAGAAACAGCTGTAAGCAAATGAAGTTGATTAGTTAATTCTTGTTCCCTTGTCATTTAACATTATGCTCTGTACTCACTTGATGCTTAATTTTAAAGCATAAATATACTACTGACTGTTCACACACACACATGTATTTGTATGTATATACATAGATACATATATATATTTACACTTATGTGCACATAAATATATTATTGTATATATATACATCTATATATATATATATATACATATATATACACACACACACACACACACACACACACACACACACACATATATATATATTTATATACACGCACACACACCACACTTAACGACATAGATATAAGCACGCCTTTTTGCATATGAGAGAAACTATGATGAAACCATGATGACAAAGAGATGACATAGAAGAGTCAATGAACGACAAGGAAATCGGATATCTGAAATCTTAACATATGCATTCCTGAGGTTAATAAATCTACGAAGTGAATTTTTCCAGTTGGACATCTTGTTATCTTCTCGCTATCTTCTTCATCAATGTTTTTGTATTAAACACATTCATCAGTCATGCATCTCATTCATGGAGCTTTTCTATATGAACTTATTATTCATGCTTTCATTTCATACCAGCCATTCTTCTTCTATCAGCAAGATTTTCAAACGATAACATCTCTATTACATCGTGAATATTCTGTCTCATCCAATGTGTGTGTATGTGTGTGTGTGTGTGCATATATATATATATATATATATATACATATACAT
>NC_069005.1:8811260-8819821 GCF_001194135.2 Octopus bimaculoides | reverse complement strand
TCGCACACACACACACACACACATGGACCCACACTCACATATACCATTATAATCATCCTTCTATCCATTTTCTCATCCATCTCTGCTGCACTACTTCAATCCTTATCCTTCTCTCACTCTCTTTTTCTCTACTCCCATCTGTTTTTTTTACTCTCTCTCTCTCTCTCTCTCTCTCTCTCTCTCTCCCTCCCTCTCTCTCACTTTGTCTCTCTCAAGGGTTTACAAGAATCAACAATGTGAACAATATCTAACAAACAGAAGTTATCGCACAGCAATCTCAAGTTCCTAATAACAGAATGAAAACAGCTCTGGATTGTTGTTCCTCAAAATACAATAGGCAAAAGTAAGCGAACAAGGGAGGCAAAAAAAAAAGAAAAAATAGCCACAAACAACTAAAAAAAAATGAAAAAATATATGTAAATTTCATTTAACGAATTGATTTATTTATATTTTTGTCCCCAACTCTTCTTCAAATCTTACAATTTAAAATGAAAAATGAATATATATTGCATTCATTGTATCTATACTTTATTCATACAATTCACTATACATATCCTCTGTATTTGACATCCATTTTTTTAACAATACAAACACATACATATATGTATATAACTCACAAATATTTATATATTTTCTATATATTCAATGTTTAATATCATCTATTATTATCATCATTATATATATATATATATATGTATATAACATGAACAAGAAATAATTTGAAACCACTATTATTATTATTATTAAGGTGGTAAGCTAGCATTCCACCAAGGTTGACTTTGCCTTTCATCCTCTCAATGTCAATAAAATAGGTACCAGTAGAGTACTGGGGTTAACGTAATCAACCTTTTCCCTCCCCTGAAATTGGTGGCCTGGTGCCAAAATTTGAAACTATCATTATTATAATAATTATTATTATTATTATTATTATTATTATTAAGGCAGTGAGCCAATAGAATCAGTATTTCAACTTGACATTCTGGGTTCAAATGCCGCCAGGGTCAACTTTTTCCTTTTAATCTGTTGGAGTCAATGAAATGAGTACCAATCGAGCACTGGGGTTGATGTAAGCAACTTAGTACCCCGCTTGAAATTGCTGGCATTGTGCTAAAATATGAAACCATTACTATTAAGGTGATGAGCTGAAAGAATAGTTACTGCATTGGACAAAATGCTTCGCAGCATTTCTTCCAGTTTCATGTTATGAGGTCAAATGCATGGCTATGTGCTAAGAATGTATGTATTGAAACAAAGTAGTGAATTTCAACAGAAATTGCAGTAAAGAAAGAGTTAAATTGATTTAAATTAAACTCTTTCTTCAAAACACCATCTTAATACAGTAATGTCGGAGTTATTTTAGTAAACCCTTCCTTATTTTCAAAATTAATTAAAACAAAGGCATCGTGTTTCAAGTAAAGTAACAAAAGGGTTAAAGCGATCTAAATTAGAACCTTCAATTAAAATTTCATGTTAATTAATTTTTTGTACACCAGCTTAATAGCAATAAAGTTATGCTACTAAATTCTTCATTGTTTTCAAAATTAATTGAAACAAAGCCAATGTGTTTCAACAGAAATATGGTAACAAAAGGGTTAATCCACCCCCAGTTCTTTTGCTCTATTTTCTATTCACTTTGGTAACATTACCTTGAATAAATGTACAACTGGCACTCCGTCGGTTACAATGGTGAGGGATCCAGTTGATCCAAGCAATCAAACAGGCTCTTCTATACCACCCTCGGCCTGAGCATCCACCTCTGGCACCAGTGTACACCATTTGCACCCATCAGAACAAAGAGGCTCAATCACTCACTACAGACTAACAACTTGGATATGAGTTAATGCCACCAACAATGGTACTTCTTATATGGTCTCTTTTAGAAGGCGTTCATCTGAGCACCTCAGGAAGTACAAGTACATTGTTTCTCTTATTTGAAAGACAGAATTCTATCTTGAAGGCAAATGTGTAAAAGAGAAAACATACTGAAAAGAAATTTTTTGTTTTATTTCGTTTGTTTGTTTTAAATATAGAGTATAAATATGAAATTTGAATTTTTGGCTTTTTTATTGTTCTTTTTTTCTTAAAAAAAAAAAAACTTTTTCAGCCAGCAAAATTTGATGAAAACTTCTTACTTAAGTTAAATAACAGCCTATACATGTATGTGGGTGTGTGTGTGTGTGTGTGTGTGTTATATTTGTACAGATATATGTATGTGAATAAACATACAAATATATACTCAAACATATCCATGCACCCACACGTGTGTGTGTATCATCTTTTAACATCTCACTTTCTTTCAAGTTGCCACACATACATACACACTGATGAATGTGTGTGTACACATAACTATTTCCAAACAAATTCACTCACATATTTGTATGCATACACATTTATACTTAACCATACATATACACACACACACACACACACAAAGTGCACAAAGACATTTAATACCCACAGAAAAAAATATGTACATATCTATTTAGATAATGGTAAATGTGGCATCAGTGACAGTGGTGGGTTTTATTTTTTTTTTTTACAAATGCATAAAATCAGGAGTTGTTCATTTCTACTTTGCATATATATTACTAAAATTATAAATCCACACACACACACACACATGTATTCACCAACATACACATACAAAATAACACACACACACATGCACACATGGATAAACAATAAGTGGGTGTTTTTTAAAAATTGATATGGAAAAACAAAATGAAAAATATAGACATAGCTTAATGGTTAATGAGTATGCTTGGTAGTGTTATGGTTCTGAATTGTATGTATTCCACTGTGTGCTGACACCATCCACCTTGGATAAGTCATATTATCATTATTATTATTATTATTATTATTATTATTATGAGACTGAACCCAAGACCACGTGGTTGAGAAACAAGCTCCTTAACCACACAGCTACACCTGCACCTATATCTTTTATCTTTATGGTGTTTCAGTCATTTGACCATGGCCATGCTGGTACACCATCTTGAAGGGTTTTAGCTTAACAAATCGACCCCAGGACTTATTTTTTAAGCCTAACACTTATTCTGTTGGTCTCTTTTGATGAACTGCTAAATACGGGAACATAATCAAACCAACACCAGTTTTTAAGTGGTGATGAGGGCACACGCATGCACACACCACAATCACCCACACACACACATATATATAGGACAGGATTCTTTCAGTTTCTGTCTTCCAAATCCACTTAGAAGGCTTTGTTTGGCTCGTGGATATAGTAGAAGACACCTACTACACAGTCACACCTATATGTATATACATATATATGTATATATAAATATATACACACACATACAAACACACAAACACATACTCACTCACTCATACACAAATACCTATGTATACACATATTTAAATGCTCCTGTCTAAATTTTGCTAATGTACACCAGTGAAGAGAGCAAACATCAGTAAGAGAAGTGAAAATCTGGTGCATTTAAAAAAAAAAATGTCCCTGACAATATTTGTTCAGCAATGCATCACAGACACTCACTCCCCTGTCACTCTAGTCACCAGAAATGAAGTACACTTAAGATTATCAGTTTGGAATCCTGTAACCAAGAACACTATTGTTTGCCTATCACAATACCAAAAGCAAACAAATTAAATAACTCATACACACACGAAGGCAAAACAATGAACGCTTGTTCCTAAATAAATGAAAAAAAAATAAACAAGTGATTAAAAAAAACTGTGATCACTAAAATCATGTTTAAATTTACAGACAATACAAATAAGAAGAGAGAAATGAAATGAAATAGGTTTTAATTAATAATTTTGAGCAAAAAAAAGGTTTTTGCATTTATTTGTTTTTGATATTTTATTATTACTGTTCATTTACCTTCTGTTTTCCATTTTTCTTCTTTTTTTTTTTGGAAAACAAGAAATCATTTCCTTTTCCATGATCGAGATTGTTTAATAGTGTAGTTGTAGGGAAACAATATTTCACAGATTTGACAAGTGAATATGGTGCTACCAGAGAACGGCTGTCAGGGAGGAGAATAATTTGAAACATTGCAACAGCGACTGCAACAGTAAGGTGAAGATGAAGATCGAGCTAATGAAGAAGTTGAAGATGAGGATGATGATGATGGCAATGATGTTGAAGAGAATGATGACGATGATGAGAAGGACAAAAATGAAGTGATGATGATGGTGATGATGTTGAAGGCAATGATGACGATGATGATGACAGTGGTGATGACAATGAGGAGGACAATGATAATGAAGATGATGATGACAATGAGGAGGGGGAGGACAATGATGATGACACTGATGATGATGATAATGACAATGATCATGATCATGATGATGATGATGATGATGATGAAAAGGACAAAGACGAAGTGATGATGATGGTGATGATGTTGAAGACAATGATGTGGAAATATCATCTAGCCATGAGGAAATATCATCTTACTTGGAAACAGGTAAGGGTTGGTGACAGGAAGGGTAAGCAGCCATAGAAAATTTATCTCAACAAACTACAACCCACCTGTGCAAGCAAGGAGAGGTGGGCATTAAAATAATGCTGATAATATATATGAATCTATATAAAAGACACAAACAGACACCCACACACACACACACACTAAGCACACAAACACACACATAACATTATTATTTGAATGAAGGCAAAAACTAAAACCTGGCAAGCTGAAAATTGTACCACAAATATTGCAGCACTGTTGGTAATAAAGTAGCATTTTGTCTGCAATCTAGAACGGGAGGTGAGGAGTGAAGAGGGAGTAGAGTGGAGTGGAGGTGGAGTAAAATTAGTTGGGAACCACTGGGCCTGATAATGAAATGAAATGAATTGAAAACAAAAAAATGAAAATAACGCTACCATCGCCACCACCACCAATAGTAGTAGTAATAATAATAATAATAATAATAATAATAATAATAATAATAATAATGATAATAATAATAGTAATAATAATAATAACAACAATAATAATAACAATAATAATAAGTTTTAAAATATAATAAGGATTTCTTTTATTGGCCACTAGAGCCCAAGATGTTGGGGGCAGTATAACAGCTAAATTCAAAAAAATATATAATAATAATAATAATAATAATAATAATAATAACAACAACAAATGGAAATAGTGGATGATTTACAGCAAGTAAGAGGGTGATGTCAATAATAATAATAATGATAACAGAAAATAGTATAAATAATGACAAAATAATAATAATAAAACCATAATAAAATGATGATTATGATGATGGTAATAATAATAAATAATAATTATAATAAAAGACAACAATAACAATAATAATAATAATAATAAGAATAAGAATAATAATAATAAAATAATAATAATAATAATAATAATAATAATAATAATAATGAAATAAATTAGTTACAATAAAACTATATAATGATAATAATAGTGACATGATAACAAAAATGTTAATAACAATAACAACAGAAGTAGAAATAATAATTCTGAAAATAAAATATGATGTGGGTGGTGATGATGATGATGTTGATGATGATGATGATGATGGTGGTGGTGGTGATGATGATGATTGTGACAATGTTGTTGGTGGTGATAGTGATAATGACGGTGATGATGACAGCAATGATGAAGACAATGATGAATAAAGTTGCTGTCTGTTCAAATAATTCAAATGTAAATTTGATTATCCTTTCTGAAAAGACACTTTCCAGCTCTCCATTGATGCAGGATACTAAGAACGGTTGCGGTAAACTGAACGAGTTCAGAATCAAGTCTCCAGTCGAAGACATGAAAAGAAAGAAAAGCAACGACGACGGCGACGACGATGACGACAACGGACGATGACAACAACAACGACAACAACAACAGCGGTGAATAATAAAGTATAAATGAGAAAGAAAATTTTCATAAGTTACAAGGAAAAATTTATGTGAATGGTGCGAGATTTTGCAACAACAACAGGAGGCAAGAAAGAGTGTGGGGTGGAGGTGAAAGAGAGGGGAGTGAATAAGCAGCCCCCTGCCCCTAGCCAACTGCAACCACCAAGTAAAAACCTTTAAAAAATAATCTACAAATGTTTTGAAACTGCTGCTGTTGTTATAGATGTTGTTGGTGCTGTTGTTGGGAGTGGTAGTCTTAATCTTGATTTCAAACTTTCTATCTACATTCTGTTTTCCTTTGAGCAGCAAGTTTGAGTTTTCTAACACATTCGCACATGAAAATGTGTGTGCGCCTCTGTGTGTGTGTGTGTGTGTGTGTGTGTGTGTGTGTGTGTGTGTGTGTGTGTGTGTGTGTGTGTGTGTGTGTGTGTGTGTGTGTGTGTGTATGCGCATATAAATGCACACATGGTGAAAATTTGAATATAAACACTTCACGGTAAACAAAAAAGGAAAATAATAAATGTGGCTAAAATTCAGAATCAGGAAATCTGAAGTTCCTGCTTTAATATCTATCTATCTCTAAGAGTGAGTACGCATGTGTTTGTGTAATCTATGTATGTATTTTATATATACAGTATATATTTCTGTGCATGTGTGTATCTGTGTGTGTATTTCTATGTGTACGTATATGTGTGTATGTATGTATATGTGTGTATATGTATGTATGTATACACATTCACACACACACACGTGTGAGTGTGTGCATATGTATAACTATACCTCTTTATCATTGTTCAATCCACAGAAAATTACAAAAGTAGTAAGTAAAAACATACAGCGAATTTAGGAGTATTTGGGTTTTTTTTTTTCTTTATATCATACACACATATAACCATGTTTTGCAATGTGTACCCCATGGTTAAATCACGATGGTTTCTCTGTAACTGAAGAAAAAAAAACCAACTAATCTGGCTGGTTTCTGTATCTACCAATGCCTCATCAGAGATCAGTTTCTCATTCCTATCCACTGAGAGTATATAGATATTTCAGTACAAAATTCGATACAAGTGAACTAATCTGTCTAATTTGCATAACAGCACATGAATGAATTGATTAATGAATTGATTAATATCATAGAACTAAACAATAATAGAATAATTAAAAATAAGTACAGATGTTAAGGATAAGTAGACTTAGTAGTGGGGCCCCAATTTGGGACATTCAGGATTTTGAGGTATGTGAAACAACCCCTTAGCCACTGTTATTCCCAGGGCTACTCTGATCCAGAGGAGCAGTCATTTATTATGTCTTGTGGTTAATGATGAGGGAGAGGACAACAAAAAAATTGCAGCAAAGCTGCATAATAGTGGTGTCAGGCATTTTTATTCTTTTCTTCCATTTTACAAATTCAGTGTACACATGCACATTGCAAGTTCATTCTTCTTCATCTGGTTCACACACATAACGGTTTACAGATCACAACCATCTCATAAACTACGTTCATGAGGTTGTGAAAAATTCCATTGATTTCTTTTACACTCATTTTTTTCTGGCTTATCTTTGGTATGGAACGTAGAATTTGTGTGCTTGACAACTGCTAATATTAACTTCCGATAAGGCAACACGATGGCAGAATCATTAGCATGCCAGGCAAAATGCTTAGCAGCATCTCATCCATCTTTATGCTCTGAGTTCAAATGCTGCTGGGTTGACTTTGGTTTCATTCCTTTTGGGGGTCATAAACTAAAGTACCAGTAGAGTACTGGGATTGATGTAATCAACTCATTGCCTTCCCCCAAAATTGCTGGCCTTCTGTCAAAATTCGAAACCAATATTAGTTTCAGATCCTGTAAATCTTTATTTTGAATCCCTTAAAAAAATAAATTTTAAAGTCACCTATCTTGGAGAGCCTGCAGCCCTTTTCTTTTGGATAAAACATTACAGAAAAAAGAATTTTAATAGCTTGACAAATAATAAAGAAAGAGTTTTAAATTCTAAGACAGTTTCTTTTCTTTGTCTTCTTTTTTTTTTGGTTTTGTTTCTCACAGAGTCACTTGCTTAAACATTTGTCTGACATTAGCATTCATTAATTATGCAAATTACAAAACACTGCTGAGAAAGAAGATTATAGCTTCATGTAAATATGTGATTATACCATAGCAGTTATTTAGAAATAATAGCGGACAAGGAATAAATAGGAATTCCAAGAGTGAAGGCTCTTAGCCATAGAAATGGTGCAGAACAGTACCAAAGAATGCAGTGATGTGAATCCTTTATCATCCCCCATCATCACTTCCATCACCCTAACAACAACAGCAACAACCACTAGCTATATATCTCATTGACAAAGGCAAAACGAAGCTCTGTAAATGGGTGTAGAAACAGAAAGAGAAAGGGAAAAGATAAGACAAACATGTGTGTGTGTATGTGTGTGTGTGTGTGTGTGTGTGTGTGTGTGTGTGTGTGTGTATACACACACACGTAAATAATAACAGATATTGAGGTTGAAATAACTATAGAAGTTGGTGATATGATCCAAGTATGAAGAGCATTGTTGCAAATTTGTTTTGACTTGAATGACTAAAAATTCATCACATACAGACACATACATGTGTATTTATGCATGTATGTGTGTGTGTGTGTGTGTGTATATATATATATATATATATATACACAGATACAT
>NC_069005.1:8805333-8809662 GCF_001194135.2 Octopus bimaculoides | reverse complement strand
GTGGGCATGTATGTGTATATTCATTTTTATATATATATATATATATATATATATATTATGATAACAACTGTATATATTATTAAGATGTATCATTATATTGTGTATGTGTATATATATATATATATATCATCATCATCATCATCATCGTTTAACGTCCGCTTTCCATGCTAGCATGGGTTGGACGATTTGACTGAGGACTGGTGCAACCGGATGGCTACACCAGGCTCCAGTATAATTTGGCAGAGTTTCTACAGCTGGATGCCCTTCCTAATGCCAACCACTCAAAGGGTGTAGTGGGTGCTTTGACATGTCACCCGCACGAAATATATATATATATATAATTAATTTTAAAAATGGAGAAACAGACAACAAGAAAAGAACAACATGAGGACATAGCAAATGTAAAGTATTAATAAGATTCTCAGAGAAAGAAAGAAAGAAAGAAAGAGTGGTTGTTTTAGATTTCAAGCAAAGCTCTTCTTCAGAAACAGGAAACATAGAAAAATCAAAAGGAAAAGGAAGAAAGCAGGAAAAAAAGTGCTAACAGTCCATGTGCAGTTACATATACATACATATATATATACACACACACAGGGTGGCCCCAAAATAAGTAATATATTTCACAAAGCAATATGTTTTGTTGAAAGAAAGGGTCTACCTTATTGCAGTTGCATTTAAACTGGCCATATCTCTGGCCCAAATAATCTACCGGTTTTGTGTTCAAACCTGATCTTCTCTCATACATGCCTTATAATGCTGTTCCAAAAAATCACATCATGATTATCTTAAAGCTACAAGACAATGCATGACCAATTCAAAACAATGTGACATTACTTTTGACAGAGTAACCTGAATACTAAAAGGTTAAGAGCACCTTCCCACAGCAGTGGATCGGATGACATGGCAGCATTGAATGGCCACCATGTTCACTAGACTTCGTGCCAATGGATTTCTTTTTTTAGAGCATTGTAAAGAATAAGGTTTAAAGCATTTCATCTTGTAGCGTTTATCGACATAGATACAGATTGGAGTATGTGGTCTGTCATGTATGTTGCAGTGTCCTGGACAGGTTTGTTACGTATAGCCAGTGGGCTTATCAAAAACTAGCTACCACAGTATTTTGTGTTCTAACACAACATCCGCTTTTATGTGGGGATAATCACTATTTTTTGGTATTAATGGTGCTTCTGTCACTAATAATTACTTTTTTAATGAGCCCACTGGCTATTCATGACATCAGCATGGCCACAGTCTAAAGACTGAAAGAAGTAAACTATAAAAGATAAAGATATAAATTCCTATTACCATATACACACATATATAAAATAATTCATATTACTATGTACATATGTGTATGTATATATATATATATATATATATATATATATATATATATATATATATGTATGTATGTATGTATGTATTTATGTATGTAAGTATATATCTGGCAATGTGAATTACACTAGACAAGAAAGAAGCTTCATTATCAATATGAAGTAGAATGAAGTATATATGACATGTCTAGTCCCAGGATTAGTAATGTCATCGCTGACACTCTCACCTAATGGCTACATAATTTTCCTGAGTCGGAAGATATATTCACGAAACACCGAACAATCATCAGACAACTCAAATACCCATGTTTAGTCCTGTAAGCAGCCATTTCACAGTCTTTGCTTCTAGCCATATACAACATAATAGACAGGATATAATTTACTTATCAGTTAGTGAATTACTTCCTTCAGATGGGCCTGGTGACAAATATCAGAGCTAAATATATCAATAAAGCTTGTAAATAAATCTAACAAAGAAAGCTGTTAACCCTTTCAATGCAGAAAGCAGATACACCCACTCAAAAATATTATCACCATTAACTGCAGGAAATGGTTTTACCCTACAGCTTTGGAAAAAAATCTCTCCTTGTGTTGTAAAAATAGAGACACCTCCAGTGACATTTTTTACAAAAGACACTTTTTAGACTTTTTTTCACACGTTTCATCAAATGTCTCTATACAGAGCAAGAATCAAACGTGTTTAGTGGTGGACATGAAAAAATATTGCAGATACTGAAAAAGCATGGTAGAAGTAGAAAATACCAATTCTATTTTTTTTTTAATGTATAATTATTGGTGTCACATAAAATGCATTCATACCTGTCCCACATAAATACACCTATGCTGATAGCATGTAAAAAGCACCCAGCACTTTTTGTAAAGTGGTTGTCATTAGGAAGGACTTCCAGCCATAGAAACCATACCAAAACAGACAACTGTCAAGCCGTCCAACCCATACCAGCATTGAAAATGGATGTTAAACAATGATGATGATCCTGATGAAGATGATGATTAAAAGAATGACCATGAAATTATTACACAGCAAAAGGTTCATTTCTCAGAAAGCAGGTGATAAGGAGTGGAGGCAGTAATGATGAATAGCAATTGGGTCCAGTAGGATTTATAGGAGGTTCAGTATGAGCTTGTCTGTTCTGTAATGAGAGAAGTTGGTAAAAGATATGGTTCTATTAAATATACAGAAGATGGAATCTTCATGTGTAGAGGCCATTGAACAGCCTTGCTGTTACTGCTTGCACCTATTCAGTCTGGTGGTACAATGGAATTCCAAAATTTCATCAGAAATTTATGAAAGCAGCAACAGCATATGTAAATATTTTCATGAGCTTTGATGTTCTTCAATATATTACTCTTCGCTGCAGTGCATATACAGCATTGCCTCATAACATTTATGTGTGATCTACTCTCCAGTATTTCCCATTTCATTTTGATAGACTATATGGTTCTTTTGTAGCCAATATCTCTAGTCAGATAAAAATGAGATTTTGCCCCTTGTCAGAAGGTCTGAATGAAGCAGAGTTGTATATGTATCAATGCTTGAGATTGCTCTCTAACATGCCTATGTAATGTTTACTATTAAATGATCTGGTTGAGTTGAGAGAGGTAACTGCCTTCATGCACAAGTGTGGCATTGAGAGACTAGTTGAGTGGGTATGCATTATGTTTTACACAGGAGCCTGCTTCCCAGGCTTGTGGTATTGAGTTCAGTCTCACTGTGCAGCACCTTGGCCAAGTATTTTCTACAAGAGCCCTGGGTTAACCAAAGTCATGTGAGTGAATTTCGTAGATGGAAGCTGGAAAAAGCTCATTGTAAATGTCAAGAGTGCATGGCATAGTGGTTAGAATGTTGCACTCATGATCACAAGATCATGGTTTCAATTCTTGGACCATGTGGTATAATAAGCTCTTGAGCAAATCAATCTATCTCACGTTGCTCTATAACATATTGTATACTGTGCATCTGTTCAGGTAACATCAGTTTGATGGAGCAAGTAAGCTAATGTGCAACAAAACATTTTATCACTATAAATAAACCATTTGTGCAGAGTGTTCAGCAAGAACTTGCAGTCATCTTTCTAGAACTACAAAAGATTATAATCGTTAATGTGTGTGTGTGTGTGTGTGTGTGTGTGTGTGTGTGTGTGTGTATCTTTGAGTTTGTCCCCCACTAATGCCTGACAACTGGTGTTGGTATGGTCACATGTCTACAAACATTAGGGGTTCATCAAAATAGACCATCAGAATAAGAACCCAGGTGAATTTGCTCAACTAAAACCTTCAAGGTAGTGCTCTAGCATGGCCACAATATATATATTATGTGTGTGTGAGCTGGATTAGACTACTGCTATGTCTAGCAGATCAGTATCATTCACTGAGGATGGTCCAATAAGATCGAAATCATGTGATATGATGGTCTCTCCACTTGCAATATATATATATCGAGTGCAAAGCCCACTGAATAACCAGCTGGAGGATGCATCCTCTTGGGGTTAAAATAACAGTATCATCTGTTCTTATTGTGTGCAGACAATTCACCGACATACAATTCGCCGACAGACAATTCCCACACAGCCTCAGACTCAACACAAAGGCCTACAGCAAGTGTCTGTTGGAGGTTGTGCTGCCCTGGGTCAACAGTGTGGCTGCTGGAACACCTTATGTCTGGCAACAGGACTATGCACCAAACCACACAATTGTCCTGTCTGTAAGTTGTTTGTCAGCCAATTGTCTGTCTACTGTTCTAATAGGATCCCCACATTTAAGTTACAATAAACATTACTACTTCATATATATATTCTCTTTCGAAATTATCCCTATTTTTGTGGTATAGAGTTTTTTGCTACTCTTTCTAGCGGGTAGATGTCCTATTATAGGCATCTCTATATTTTAAATGAATAATATATATATATATATGTGTGTGTGTGTGTGTGTGTGTGTGTATTGAACTTGCCTGTGCTTGTGCCACATAAATAGCACT
>NC_069005.1:8802516-8805034 GCF_001194135.2 Octopus bimaculoides | reverse complement strand
ATATATATATATATATATATATATATATATATATGAACTTTGCTTTTCTCTCTTTCTCTTAATGTAACTCTTTCTTTCCCTTCTTTTCTTCTACAACACTTTGCATACAAATGCATGAATCTATTTCTCAATTCCTCACAAACAATAATGAATTTATCTCTCCCAAAATTTAATTTCCTTTCTTTCTTTTTTCTTTTTTTTCCTTCAATTTACTTCTATAATTACATTTATATACATTAATCTTTCACTTACCCTCCTCTTCAATATCTATGTTTTCTCTATCACGCAATTGAACCCTCAGCTATACAACAATTCGTATATACAATTTCTCTTTTGTTTTTTCTTCTCCTTTTCACCATTCAAACTCTTTATCTTCTCTTTATATTTATATCTTCCCCTCTCATTTTTCTATTTCTATATCCTTTTCATTCCTCTTTCCTCAACAATTGTATTTTGTATCTCCCAACTTACTTTTTCTACTTATCTACCTTTAATCATTCCCTTTTCAACTCATAGATTTCATTATCTATCACTTATTTTAATTTAATTTTGATCCTTATATTTAGATGCCTTACTAATCATCATATTTTGAATATTTCAAATCTTAAATGATAAGCATTCAAAACCTAGAATCTTAGACTTTATAAACCACATTTTGACAAAATATATTATTTCTATATATCATAAAATATTCAGATGAGTTAAAAAAAAGAAGTAATGAAAAACTTGGAGAGTAAAATTTGAGTTTAGATTGCAGTTATTATCAACTCTATGTTGTGCTGGATTAACCATTCAGCAAAATAATCATGTTCTAAAGGCACCAAGGGAATGAGGACATCACAGAAAATGGTAAAGTGTTTACAGCACAAAAGAAATCACTTTAAAGTTGTTAAAAGAATATTCAGGGTGCCTTATCTCTATAAGTTTTGAAACAGATTTGTTACATAGGATTAATTTTGAGGATCTGATTAAAGACTTTGAAATTTAAAAAAAAGTAGAAAACTTTTCCAATATAAGGGAAGTAGAAGTATACAAAAAGAAACATTATTTTCCATCTTTATGTTAGTTTTGTTTCGTTTTTAAAAGTGAATATTCATTTTATGATTCATTATGGTTTATATCTTTAATTACATATATAAGGGGGCGCCAACATCTTTTAAGTGCTTAGGGCTTATGTGGGGCTTAATCTGGCCTTGACTTCATCCATTAAGTACACTTGCATACGCATGTGTCCCTATATGTATGTGTATATTCATGTTTCCCTGGAAAACACAAATTTAGAGGTATGAAAAGTGTTACAGATATTGAGAGGAGACAAACAGGAATTAAATCTGCTTTAACTGCAGTTTGACTCCTGTGCTGGTGGCATGTAAAAAAACTGCATTCAAGCATGGTTGGGGCCAGTGCCAGCTGACTGGTCCCATGCCGGTGGCACATAAAAAGTACCATTTGAGCGTGGTTGTTGCCAATGCCACCTGACTGGTTCCCCTGCTGGTGGCACGTAAACAACACCATTCCAGCGTGGTTGATGTCAGTACTGCCTGACTTGCTCTCATGCTGGTGGCATATAAAAAGCACCCACTACACTCTCGGAGTGGTTGGCATTAGGAAGGGCATCCAGCTGTACAAACTTTGCTAGATCAAATTAGAGCCTGGTGCAGCCTTCTGGCTTGCCAGCCCTTAGTCAAACTATCCAACTCATGCCAGCATGGAAAGCAGACGTTAAACAATGATGATGATGATGATGATGTGGTGCCATGTGAGTTTGTGTATACATATGTGCATGCAAGCACACACACATGAACACACGCATGCACGCACACAGACACACGTGCACACACACACAGACACACACACACACACATGCATGCATGTACACACATATATAATTAAACTGAAGACAAAGAAAGAATTTTAAATTCTTGCATGGAGGTTTTTCAGGATAAAAGATGATTGCGAAGAGAGAATGAAACTTGAACACCCAACATATTTAATAAAGAAAACACTAATTAGAATAGTATTTCTCTCACCACTACCATCACCACCACCACCAACAACAACAACAACAACAACAACATACAGCACTACATGCTGCGTCTTCTTTCTATTATGCTTCTGCTTTATTTGACTTGAATTTTTTACTGTTTTTGTTTTTGTTTTTTTTATATAGAACTTTTAGCATTTGTTTTAGAATTATGCATAGATATATGTGTTTATTTCTTTTGTTTGTCTTTTTCTTCTCTACTGTCATCATAATCATAGCCACTACATCAGAAAGAAAAACAAAAGACAACATCATTATAACACTATTACTACTACTACAACTAATAATAACAATAATAAACTACATATATATATATATATGTACACACACACACATTCGTATATATGTATATATATATATATATATATATACACATTCATATATATGTATATATATATACATACATACATATATGTGTGTGTATATATATATATATATATATATATATATATACACACACACACATTCATATAT
>NC_069005.1:8798075-8802337 GCF_001194135.2 Octopus bimaculoides | reverse complement strand
ATATATATATATATATATATATATATATATATATATATAAAACACCAAATAAAACTGTATAATTTCTTTTTCTAAAAAGTCAAGAACAGAAACAAACTGAAAAAAAAATAAAAGAAAAAAATATTACTACAAAAACATAAAGAAGTGAAAAATTAACCAAAAAAAAAAAAATTAGAAAGAAATGTCTACGGGGATAACAAATGCCAACAGCTATGTTAATTATGCATGAGATTAAGTTAGAAAAATATTAATTTTCCTTTCTGAATGAAATGATGATGATGACGATGATGATGATGAAGATGACGACGATAATGACTACAATGGCTGCAGTGACGGTAAGGATAATGAAGATAGTGTCAATGATGATGATAATGGCAATGAAGTTGATAATTACAACAATGGTGGTGATGACAATAATGATGATGATTTTAATAGTGATACTATTAATTATTAACATAACAACTAAAATAATAATTACACTGATAGTAATTACCTTTATTATTATCATCCTCATCATCATTATATTATTAGCATTATTATTATTATTATCATTATTATTATTATTATTACTATTATTGTCATTTTATTGTCCAACGGTATGAAGCAAAAATTTAGCTATCTTTCGCAAAGCACTTCTGTCAATGAATTACCTTGTGTATAAGTAACATGTATACATACATGTACTTATATACCTGAATAGACACATATATGTGTGTGTGTATACATAGACAGGCATAAATACATACAAACACATAGTTAGGTCTATATAGACACACACACACAAACACAGGCGCAGACATACACACATGCACAGACATACACTCAGACAGAATTCTAAACATACACATATTTTAAGAAATAGGTGCCTGAAGACAAATTCTTACTTCACATGCAACAGAGCGAGAGATAGAGAGAGAGAGAGAGAGAGAGAGAGAGAGAGAGGGAGAGGGAGGGAGAGACATTCACATAACACATACATAGATCCATACTTTTCTTAACAGACAAAAAAACTAACGCGTGCAAACCTGCACTTATACAGACACCAGAAAGCACACACACACATAAAACATATACACATACAAACATACACAGACACTAAATTAAAGCAAACAATGAAAATGAGTTAACGGAACTTCCATTTTGTTCTTTGTAGTGTTGTTGTTATTGTTGCTATTGTAACAAGAACAAAACGAAAGTAGAATAAATCAATAGACTGCAAGAAAGAAAAAGTCACTACAGCTTCCTGTAGCTTATGTATAGAAAGAGGAGGAGGAGGAAAATTGCTAAACAAAAAAGAAAAAAAACCCAGCAAAAACACTAAAAACAAAACAACAGCAATAAACACACTAGTCAGCACATGAATGAAGCCTGTAGGGTTTTTTTTTATCCCCTCAGCCAATAAGATTTAGAAATAGCAGCCAAATCTCCCTTCTCAAACTTTATCTTAATGTCTTAAGAAAGAAATGACACACTAGTCAGAATGCACAAAAGGGATAAGGATGCTGGAAAAGCAGTAAAATGTGACAACCAATGCAGACTCTGTGGGGTTAACACCAAAGATATATCATTCACATCATAAGCAGTTGTCCGAAAATGTCATCATATAGGCGCAGGAGTGTCTGTGTGGTAAGTAGCTTGCTTACCAACCACATGGTTCTGGGTTCAGTCCCACTGTGTGGCACCTTGGGCAAGTGTCTTCTACTATAGCCTCAGGCCGAACAAAGCCTTGTGAGTGGATTTGGTAGACAGAAACTGAAAAAAACCTGTCGTGTATATGTATATGTATATATATGTGTGCGTTTGTGTGTCTGTGTTTGCCCTCCTAGCATTGCGTACACAGTTAATCAAAGCCGGGTGGATTCGTTATTTTTTTTCTCTTTGCTTGTGTGGGTTGCAAGTGATGCTGTCTGGGAGATATATTATGGTAGTGGAATAGTGTTTTAACTGCTATTTCTAAATTTCGGTTTGTGGTGAAGCAATTTTTGCTGAACCCTAATTATAATTATGCTTATAATTATAAAACTTTATATATATATATATATATGTATATATATATATATATATATATATAACTAAATGTTTCAACTACATGTACTTACTGTACTACTAATAGTTTCCTGTACAGGCATATGTTCATCAGGTGCCAATCTCAGTATATTCCTAAAATCTTTAGTTTAAATATAGGGACAGTTAAGAACCAGCAAAAAGATAATGCATGTCCAATGAAAGATCTAATGGAAAATCTTCCATTAGATACGCTTTATCTTTATGCCAGTTCTAAACTGTTCCTCTGATCAAACTAAAGTTTTGGGAGTATAGCGCAATTGGCGCCTGATGACCGTATGCCTGTACAGGAAACTATTAGTAGTATGATAAGTACATGTAGTTGAAACGTTTAGAAATATTGAACTCTCATTGGATAGAGTACTCTTCATATTGACTTTTACGCAGTTAATTTCTTATATATATGTATATATATATATATATATATATATATATATATATATATATATATATATATATATATATATATATATATAGGGTCCGCCATAAGTAACTATATATTTTCTTTTGCTTGTAACTTTGTTGATACTTATTCAATTTTTCTATTTCATATGTCATTTGAAAGCTGAAATCTTATATTTTTATTTCTTTTTTTTCCCCCTACTTCAGATATACTGCTATATCGATTATGTCCCCCCGATTAACAAAAGAGCAAATGATTGCGGTTTTGAAATAGCTATGCTACACAAGCTGCTTTTGCCATTATTACAACAGCAGGATGGAGCAGAGGGTCAGTACTTTCAGCAGGACGGGGCACCGGCCCATTATGCTACGCGTGTGCGAGACTGACTGGACGCCAACCTGCGCTGTTGATGGATTGGCAGGCGAGGACCACTTGAGAGGCCATCTCGTTCGCCGGATTTGACACCACCCAACTTTTTCCTGTGGAGCGTTCTCAAAAACAAAAAAAAAAGAAATAAAAATATAAGATTTCAGCTTTCAAATGACATATGAAATAGAAAAATTGAATAAGTATCAACAAAGTTACAAGCAAAAGAAAATATATAGTCACTTATGGCAGACCCTATATATATATATATATATATATATATATATATATTTAACAGGCTTCTGTACAGTTTTCATCTACCAAATTTCATTCATAAGGCACTGATCAGCCTGAAGCTCTGGTAAAAAAAACACTTGTCCAAGATGCCATGAAGTTGGAGCAAACTTGAAAAGACGTGGTTGTGAGACAAATTACTTCACCACACAGCCATAGTAAGACAAAAAGTCAAACAAACACAATAATTAAGTCAAATCTGAGACAATCTTCATGACCTTTTGCACCATTCTAACACAATACAAAGAATAACATTTCTGTCTTAGATAATTTATATCTTTATGGTTCATTTTAATCTCTTTATGAGGTTGAACAGTCATAACCCACATTAAAATAGTTAGATCGCTGTCTGTACATACAGTGTTATATATATATGCATATACAATTTCTTTGTTTTCACATCTAAGGGTCAGCCAAGGTAGACAGAAATGACATGGTCAATTACCTCATTGTAGTTACTATGTAGTCTCCTAACATCAAGTGGAGACTACACAACTTCGTGCTTTATTATTTTTGTCTTTATAGTTTATTTTTATTGTGGCCGAGCATTGATTGTGCACAGCTCATGTCACACCTTCTGTTTTTTGATTTCAGTCCAGGGTTTTTCTGTCATTATTGGCATTCATACTGGCTTACTTCCACTCTGTTGAATATTGAACATCATTTTTGTCATCATTTAAAATCTTTTTCTTCAAAGTAAACTGGCTTCTAGTTTGTATTTCATTGTATGTGTGTGTATATATATATATATTTCATTGTATGTGTGTGTATATATATATATATTTCATTGTCATCATCATCATCATCATTTATCATCGTTTAACATCCGCCTTCCATGCTAGCATGGGTTGGACGATTTGACTGAGGACTGGTGAAACCGGATGGCAACACCAGGCTCCAATCTGATTTGGCAGAGTTTCTACAGCTGGATGCCCTTCCTAACGTCAACCACTCAGAGAGTGTAGTGGGTGCTTTTACGTGTCATCCGCACGAAAACTGCCATGCTCGAAATGGTGTCTTTTATGTGCCACCCGCACAAGAGCCAGTCCAGGGGCACTGGCAACGATCTCGCTCGAAAACCCTACAAAGGCCAGTCAGGCGGTATATATATATATATATATATATATATATATAT
>NC_069005.1:8795739-8797946 GCF_001194135.2 Octopus bimaculoides | reverse complement strand
TTTATCATCGTTTAACATCCGCCTTCCATGCTAGCATGGGTTGGACGATTTGACTGAGGACTGGTGAAACCAGATGGCTACACCAGGCTCCAATCTGTGTGGATATATATTGTCAGTGAATCATAAATCTGAAAAAGAAGCACGCTCTAAGATATAGAGCAGTAGAGTATATAAAGATAAAGATAGATGTGGCCAGTTTATGAGTTTACCTTGGGTTTCGCAGTCATAAACTGCTGAACTTCACTGCATTTCTTCAGACCCTAGCAAGCGGCCTTTCTAGAAAATGGAGGAGGAAAAGACTTTGTTACTCTGTCAACAATAGGGAATTGTTTCCCTTTGACCGCTAGCAACAATGACCCCCCTGAG
The DNA here is from genome assembly GCF_001194135.2 of Octopus bimaculoides. Lineage (NCBI taxonomy): Eukaryota > Metazoa > Mollusca > Cephalopoda > Octopoda > Octopodidae > Octopus > Octopus bimaculoides. The sequence goes on along the minus strand of NC_069005.1, from coordinate 8,797,580 downwards.
AGATATGCTGGCAGAGCACAAGCTCCTGGCAGGGACTCTCATGCTGGACAGGGGAAAAGATAGGGGCCAGACTAATGTGGATCACGTCTTCCTAGAAGTAAAAATGAATTTTTGTAGGGCCAACATCCCTACTTAGAGAAAAATCAAAGTTACAGAAACATCAATGACAATTTAGAACCAACAAGACCCATGGGGGAGGAAGGCCTTTCTTCAGGGAGACATATGAACCCATAAGGGAGGTGGAAAAGAAGATGCCTTAAAAATATAGAGACAGAGCTGAAAAAGCAGGATTCCAACTGGAGAAAAGCAGAAAATTGTGCCCAGAATCAAGAACAGAGTAGAAAAGTCATCAATGGCTTATGTTCTTTAGGGAGTTTCTATAAGGAATTTTAAGGGTTTATGTAAGTAATGATTTTGTAGGCTCAAAACCAACCATAACTTTTATTGTCTAGTTTGAGTCAGTTTTCTCTTGACCCTGCAATATCCTATTTTTTTCTTTTATATCTTTGTTTCATCTTTGTGCAGTAACCAATCCATCCAACAGTTCTTGAGATATCTTGTCCACGGACAAAAAAACAAACAAATGCGAATGAAAACAATACCTCTGCCTTAGCGAAGACGGAGGTAATAATAAGAATAATAATCCTTTACTACCATAGGCACAAGGCCTGAAATTTGGAAGGAGGGGGCCAGTCGATTAGAGTGACCTCAGTACACAGCTGGTACTTAATTTATCACCCCCCCCCCTCAAAAGGATGAAAGACAAAGTTGACCTTGTCAGAGTTTGAACTCAGAACGTAAAGACAGGCAAAATGTTGCTAAGCATTTTGCCTGGCATGCTAATGATTCTGCCAGCTTACCACCTTTATATAATAATAATAATAATAATAATAATAATTATTATTATTATTATTATTGAGTGAGAGAGCAGTGTATGCCATCAAAGTGACACTGGGGTAAAATATACGAAGCCCATTATACCCATCATGACTACTCGTCTGATAAGGGTACACTAGGCACATGCATCATATCCATATGTGCACGACATGGTGATCCCATATCAAGATAAACAGCGCATGACCTTGCAGGTGGAGCCCAGCTAGAATTTTCTTCAGGTCAAGTAGCCCATCCCGCTCAAAAGGTCCCTGAATAAGGTTTTTTTAAGGCTGTTGAGCAAAACACCCATCTTTACAAAGGTGAATTATTCAAACCCCAAAGAATTCCTCTCAACACATGCTATGATGCCCCAACCACTACTTCTGCTCATGATCAGAGATGCAACATATCGTCAGTCACCAAGGGACATGCTCAACTGGTTAAGGTCAAACTGACAAGCAAATCTGTGGTATTGAACAGAATATTTGCTGTAGCCCATCTTTTTATAATAATAATAATAATAATAATAATAATAATTATTATTATTATTATTATTATATTTATTACTTAATTGCTGGTCTATTTTTATGGTCAAACTATCTACTCTAAGCTGAATGAAATGAAGATAACAAAAAGTTGCTTTTGTTCTTAATTGGTAAGAGAAATGTCACTATGTTTTTATTTGCTTATTATTTCCTCTTTGCATCTCCCTCGAACCATTAACCACCACCACCCCACTGCACCACATCCCAGGCACAACACTAGAGTTTACAACTGAATGTCTACTAACATATTCTAATTTGATTAAGCTATAACTAACACCACCACCACCACTGCAACCACCACCACTGCAACCACCACCACTACCGCTGTTTGTTGTTCTCGGAACAGAGATAAGGCTTGCAGCTAAAAGTGTTAGATATGTGTGACTTCTCATTCATATGCATGTGTGTGTGTATGTGTGT
>NC_069005.1:8793479-8795729 GCF_001194135.2 Octopus bimaculoides | reverse complement strand
GTATAAAGTGTTTATATATGATACATAATTAATACATCTAGGAATCACAGTAGGAGGATGAGGAACAAAAGGGTGACATCAGCATTTAACTCCAGGCTCAGGCACATTAAATAGATCACCATCATCATCATCATCATCATCACTTAATGTCCCCTTTTCCATGCTTGCATGGGTTGGATGGAATCTGCTGAGGCACATTTTCTATGGTGGGATGCCCTTCTTGTCACTAATTCTCACCTGTTTCCAAGCAAGGTAACACTTCCGCATAACCGGATATTGTTTTCACAGAAGGTTGGAAATGAATGAGACCACTTGCACGACAGTAGCATGTATTTACAATGATCACATCAGGTCAAAGGAAAGAGTTAACACACACACACACACACACACACACACACACACATAGATGTATATATAACAGCTTTAGTCTTCTTTCAGTTTCCGTCAACCAAACCCACTGATGAAGATTCAGTAGAAGCCACTTGTACAAGGTGTCACAGTGTGGAACTGAACCCAAGACCATGCAGTTGGGAAACAAACTTCTTACCGCACAGCCATGCCTGTGCCTAATTGAAAATGGTTTTTTTTTTGTCTAATTTAAAGAGTATAGATTTTATGTTGGTTTTGTCCTATTCTGTTCTATTCTGCTGATATCATAAACATCAGGGACCACCTGAGGATACATCACTTGATGAGATTTCTGGATAGCAAACATCACACAGGTGTCCATGTCTTTTGTGAGCCATATCTATAGGCAATTTATCTCCTCCCCCTCCCTCCCTCCAAATTCTAAGACAGTCATACTCTCACAGTATCATCTATCTCTCTCTCTCTCTGGCTATTTCACCCCTACTAAATCACAGTCCCTGTTTCTCTGAACAAGCTAATTGAATACTGCCTCTACCTAGTAACACCACTCAGTGCATATTTGATTATAAATCTCTGAATCAGTGATGACAGGATGGGTTGTAAAAACAATTATGCTGTGTTGTTGGAACAGAGACTTAGAGTAGCTGAGTCTCTGAAATAAACCAGGAGGAATATTTGAGCCAAATGTGGCTGGTTTAAGTGTTTAACTCTTTAGCACTTAAACCAGTCATATTCAGGCCAAATGTTCTACCTGTCTTATGTTTAAACCAGCCTGATCTGAACTCTCACACTTACCCTGCAATGTCATTCTAAAAATATACAATTACATCAACTAAATTGCAAAGCTATGAGATATGCATGATTAATACAAAACAATGTGAATCAGTAAGTGTAGCATTTGACAGAGTGATCTGAATAATAAACGGTTAAACTTTACTCTAAATAACAACAGTAACAACAACAACATGACAACAGCAACAGCTCAGTCATTCTCTTGAAGGAAAGCTCACAAGTGTGGCTGTGTGGTAAGAAGATGGCTTCCCAACCACATGGTTCCGGGTTCAGTCCCACAGCATGGTACCTCAGGCAAGTGTCTTCTACTATAACCTTAGGCCAACCAAAGTCTTGCGAGTGGATTTGGCAGAGAGAAACTGAAAGAAGCCCATCATGTGTGTGTGTGTGTGTCTTTGTGTCTGTATTTGTCTCCCCCCTCATTGCTTGATAACCAGTGTTGGTGTGTTTATGTCACTGTAACTTAGCAGTTTGGCAAAAGAGACAGATAGGCTAAGTACTAGGCTTTGAAAGAAAAGAAAAAAGTCCTGAGGTCGATTTGTTCAGCTCAAACCTTTCAAGGCAGTGCTCCAGCATGGCCACAGTCAAAAAATAAAAGAATAAAAGAATAACATATCAAAGCCCCACAATCAGATCTTACATTTCAAGAAAGATCATGGAACCCTTTAACATTTAAACCAACCATATCCAGCCAAAATATTTGACCTGTTTCGTGGTTCAAATCAGCAAGATCTGGCCTCTCACACCTACCCTACAAAGTTACTCTAAAAATAAAAAATTTCATCATTGAAATCTCCAAGCAACAAGGTAATATGCACGCTTAATTGAAATCAATGTGAGTAAATAAGCATTACATTTGACAGAGTAATCTGAAAGCTAAAAGTGTTAATCAGTTGGCAACTGCATGTTCTGATGTATAAAACAAAAGCTAAATAAACCAACAGACTGCCCACCAAAATGTAATAACACTTGAAATAGAATTGCTAATTCCCAAATAGAAACTAATACTTGATAGGGGTTTTTTTTGTCTGCTTTTTCTTGTTTGTTTTTTTTGGTGGGGTGGTTTGATTTTTTTTTTTTTTTTTTTTT
>NC_069005.1:8789935-8792862 GCF_001194135.2 Octopus bimaculoides | reverse complement strand
AAGAAGAAGAAGAAGAAGAAGAAGAAGAAGAAGAAGAAGAAGAAGAAGAAGAAGAAGAAGAAGAAGAAGAAGAAGAAGAAGAAGAAAAAGAAAAAGAAGAAGAAGAAGGTGGTGGTGGTTGTGGAGAAGAAAGAGAAGAAGAAGAGAGAGAAGAAGGTGAAAGAGAACAATCATGAAAACAACAAAAACAGCAACAACTAGGTAGGAGATGATGTTGCTGGTGATGCTGATGATGATGACAATACCAAAGTTGAAATTGATTTCTTCTCTGCATAAGATCCAGGAGATTGACTTAACAACTACCAGGGGATTTTGAAATTGGAAAAGCAAAAATGAGAGAAGGAGATAGATAAAGATAGGGAGGAGAATACACAAGGAGAGAGAAAAGAAAAGAAAAAAGAGGGAACATGTGACAAGCTGATTGATCCTATTTAGTTATATAATTGTCATCTTTAGATAATAAGAAATATAAGAAATAGATAAAATAAATAAGAAAAAACAATAAACAAGCATGAAATGAAACGAATAAATTTCAAAAACAGAGATGGAAATAAGATAAGATCCATGACGCAATGAGAAATCTAGACAACTTATACATATATATATATATATATATATATATATATATATATATATATATATATATATATACATATATATATATATATACATATATATGTATGTATATATATTTATGTAAGTATCTCAAGAGAAACAGGAGATTGATATTCATGTCATACATACAAACATACATACATATGTGTGTGTGTATGTACACATATATATATATATATTCACACACACACACACACACACACACACACACACACACACACACACATAAGAATAGTCAGATGAATGGATAGACAGAGAAATAGATGTTACTGAGCTTAGAGTATAAACAGTCAAATATCAGGCCATGCCATCCTGGTAGTACACATACATAGACACATATACATATGAATACAAACATACATCTTGTACACATACCACACACCTATTCATACATTCATACACCATTCATAGAGACAAACGTACATTTATCCATAGATATTTACATACATACATATATATATAGCCACCCGTCTATACAAACACATGCATTTTTCTATAGACATGTATCTATTTGTTCATCCATGAGTACATATGCACTCATCCATAGATATATATGTATGCACTTACATATATCCAGACATCCATCCATTCATCCATTTATAAATTCATATGTAACATGCGAATAAACTTACATATATCTGTCTATCCATCCATCCATGGAATCATACATACATACATACAAACAGACAGACAGACAGGCATCTATACATACATACATGCATACAAACACAGACAGGTAAACAGACACCATACACACATAACTACATACATACATAGGAAGACAGGTAGACGTGAATACATACATACATACAAACACAGACAAATAAACAGACATTGATACATATATACATACATAGAAACACAGACAGGTAGACGTGCATCCATACATACATACACGCATACATAGAAACACAAACAGGCAGACAGACATCAATACATACAAACAAACATACATAGGAATACACAGAAAGACAGACATCAGTATGTACATACACATACATACACACACACACACAGCTTTAAACAAACGCAAATATCTATTTGCCCATCCATGGATCTACCCATGGATGCACATGCATACATACATCTATCCATAGAAACACAAATATCTCTACCTATCCATCTATCCATCCACTTATCTATCTATACGCATACGCAAGCATACATACAGTGCAAAGTAAGTAAATAATTGGTTCAGTCATTCGCTGGATGAGGTAAGATGCACGCATGCACTCTCACACACACACACACACACATACACATGCACACAGAGTGTCTTGAGGTAGATGTGGCAGGGACTGTGGTGCCATTGGTGCTGGTGTTGGTGCTGGCAGCGGCGTTGGTGGTGAGACGAAGGGGAGGTAAATCCGTCACTCAGTTTGATTTTGTTCTGAATTCCGCTCTGATTCGATATTCGTTGCTAAATCCTTCTTTAGAGATTATTTACTCTGGATACACTGAGCTGACAGACAGGTTTATGGAGCTATGGCTTTCGATGTAAGTACCACTTACACACACACACACACACAGAAGCATACATGAAGGGCATACACATACATGTATGCACACCCCATGCACTCACATACACACATACTCCCAGCGACACATACAGATATATTTGCATACACACACACACACACACACACACTTTGTGGCAGAGGGTGGGGGGGAGCTACACAATTGCTACCATACACACACATAGAGATGTACACACTTGCATGCACATACACATTCATACACACACACTGAGGATGCACATAAGTGCAAACATATACATACTTGTATAGACACATGCACACATAACTGCAAGGACATATATACACTTGTACAGCCTCGCAAATATACATACACACACACACACACACGCTTATACTTGCACACAAAGCACACGCATACTCGCATATATGCATTTACTTGAAAACAACTAACACATACACACTGGTAATAAACACAGGCGCAAACTGACTCTTAAGTACACACACACACACACATACATACATAAGTGTGAACTTACATTTGCAAGTACATTCATACATACACACATGCAAACATCACACGAAGCAACAGATACACACTTATACTCAGAGACATTGTCTCTCTCTCTCTCTCCTCCTTTCTCTCTCTATCCCTCCCCTTTCACTCACTCCACTTCTCCCTCTCACCCCCCTCTCTCTGAAGCTTAAGCTAAGTTTTGAGATATTTACCATTATTACCACCACCATCACTGCAACCACTACCTCCACCACTACTACTATTGACGACAACAGCAGCAACAGTAGTAGTAGTCGAAGTAGTAGTAGTAGTAGTAGTAG
>NC_069005.1:8789724-8789925 GCF_001194135.2 Octopus bimaculoides | reverse complement strand
CGCTTATACTTGCACACAAAGCACACGCATACTCGCATATATGCATTTACTTGAAAACAACTAACACATACACACTGGTAATAAACACAGGCGCAAACTGACTCTTAAGTACACACACACACACACATACATACATAAGTGTGAACTTACATTTGCAAGTACATTCATACATACACACATGCAAACATCACACGAAGCAAC
>NC_069005.1:8787135-8789077 GCF_001194135.2 Octopus bimaculoides | reverse complement strand
TGTGTGTGTGTGTGTGTGTGTGTGTGTGTGTGTGTGTGTGTGTGTGTACGTGTGTGTGATGTGTAGCTATAGGTCTCCCCTCCTCCTCTCAGCTTTCGTAGACCTTCAAAATGCAATAATACAATAATAGTAATAATACAGCAACAATATAAATAACAATGAAAAATTAATTTTCATCACAATAACAACAACAGCGGTAACAATAATAATGATAACGATGCATAATATAGAGAAATTAATAATAATTCTTTCATTATTGGCCTCAAGGACTCATACATACAATATGAAAATATGCCATACAAAAGGGAGGGTGTTATGAAACGGAGTGGAGTTGCGCATACATCATCATCGTCATCCTTAGGTTGACTTTTCCATGTCTCAGCTGGGTCGGACAAGAATTTTGTGTTTAGACAGAACTTCTACAATGGAATGGCCCTCCTGTTGCATAGTAAACAGTAGAAGGAAAGAAAAGCGTGGCTGTGTGGTAAGAAGCTTGCTTCCCAATCACATAGTTCCAGGTTCAGTTCCACTGCATGGCTCCTTGGTGTCTTTTACTATAGCCAAACCATGAAGAGATCCATATCTTCTGGACACTGATTCCTTAACTGTAGATATATGTTATGGAAACTGACAGCAAAGGTGGAGATATTTTATCAAAAATATCTATGGAAGCACCTGAAAGGTATAGGTTGTCCCAAAACTAATGGCTGATTTCAGAAACAATTTTATTCTGGAAAAATTAACAATATAAATGTTTTGGTTAGTCAAAGTATGAGCCATGAACATCTATGCATCTCTGCCAACGATCAACGAGATTAATTATGCCTCATTGATAAAAAAAATTATTGGCTTTGGTACTAAGAAATCTTTAAAAGCTGATTTCACCTCTGGTCTGGACCGAAAAGTTTTATCACTTAAAAACATGTTTGCATGCTTTAAAAAAATGGTAGTCAGTGGGTGAAAGATGAGGAGAATACGGAGGATGTGGTAAAGTCTCATATCCCAAGTTTGTGAGTTTCTGCAGCATCATTATTGCAACATGTGGCTTTGCATTATCGTGGAGCGGAATTGGGCCATGCCAATTCACCAATGCAGGTCTCATTTTTTGCAAGTGAGCATGCATTTCAGTGATTTGATTGCAGTAAACCTCTGCTGTGATGCTCTGATTGGCTTCCAGAAAGCTGTAATAGACAATACCAATTGCAGACCACGAGACATTCACCATAATATTTTGCTGATGCAACTTAGGCCTTGCGAAATGTTTGGAGGACTCATCACGATCAAGCGATTGACCTGATTGTTTAAGGGTTATCATAAAGGATCCACTTTTCATCACAAGTGACTATTTGGTCAAGAAAAGGATCATTGGTGTTTCGCAGAAAGAGCATCGAGCACACTTCAAAACGATGAACTTTTTGATTTCCATTGAGCTCATGTGGTACCCCCATTTATTGAGCTTTTCCACCTTACCAAGTAAATATGAATCCACATACATTAAAAAGAATAGATACATAAATGTATTCACAGTACATGAATATGTATGTATTTATTTCAATATTATGTAGAGCACATATTTTCAAGTGTCTCCTCGTCTTAGCCAACTTATACTTCAATATACCTGTGTGTATATATTTATAGATAGATACATAGATATAGACATATATACATATATATATATATATGTGTATGTAGGAGAATATACAAAAAATAACAACAGACGAGGACAGGTGGTGTAAATAACAAAAGTATATATTAGTATGACGCTCAGGAATACGGAAAGTCTTTGACGTTTCGAGCTACGCTCTTCAACAGAAAGAATACGGAGACAAGGAGAAAGACACTGAGAAAAAAAATTGAATAGTGTTCAGTCAACGGTCATGTGTATGTATATATATATATATATATATATACATATATATATACATATATACATATATATATA
>NC_069005.1:8778981-8779803 GCF_001194135.2 Octopus bimaculoides | reverse complement strand
AAAAAAAAAAAAAAGAAATGCCCAAGCTTGGTAACTTTCCTAATTGTTTAATTCTTTTTATTTTTATTATTAATTTTTTTTTTGTCCAGCTATTTTTTGTTTCCTTTCACATTTCCGTCTCTCAGTGACAAACTCGGTGAAAATGATTAACTTAACATCAAAGGGAAACAGTAAAATATGAGAAAACTAGTGATGGTCTCCATCAGCAAAATATTAACTACAAAGTGGAATGAGTTAGTTTGCTGACACCGAATAAGAGTCTTGGCTGCTGCAGCATCATCATCATCATCATCATCTCTCTCTCTCTCTCTCTCTCTTTCTCTTTTCTTCTGCACAGCAAACTGACGTACTCACCTCACTTTGTAAACTGTTATTTATTTATTTAACAAACTGATTGATTGACTTCTGTCTTTAAATCATGTCAAACCTTCTTTCAACACTGGAAGCAAAATATCAATTGATGCAGAGAATTAAAACGTACACACACACACACACATGGAGAACGATGTTGAACAGTAAAATGTATTATATCATGTAAGGTGTTAAGCATATAATTAGGTACATCTTAATAGCATAAAAGGTGTACCTAATCCTGTAGTAAGAAACTTGCTTCCTCACCACGTGGTTTCAGGTTCAGTCCCATTGCATGACACCTTGGATAAGTGTCTTCCACTATAGCCTAAGGCCAACCAAAGCTTTGTAGGTGGATCTGGTAGATGGAAACTGAAAGAAGCCTATCATATATATATATATATATATATATATATATATATATATAAATCAGCCGAGCGAGGTTGAGCAAGGTCATTGCCAGTGCCGCTC
>NC_069005.1:8761860-8777691 GCF_001194135.2 Octopus bimaculoides | reverse complement strand
CAGAGAAGAGTGCAAATAAGACATCAACCCGCCCAGCCACCTCTCAAAACCCCTGCTCTCACCCAACACAGACAGATACGCAGCATGGGTGCAAGTTTGGTTCAGAGTTTTAATTTCCGATAATATTTATCAGCCTCCAGCTCGCTAATACACAAAACACAAATACACGGGCAGACACCCACCCAGCGAGTTTTTCAACAGCTTCATCTTTGACGATGCGTTAGATCTTTTTTGTGGTTGCTAATGCTGTTGATCTTTTTGTTGCTGTTAACGCTTTCATTGTTGTTGTTGCTGTTGTTGTTGGTAATAATGTTTTTGTAGTTGTTTTTGACTATCCTGTGGTTGTTGCTGTTGTATTTGGTTTTGTTTGTGTTGCTAATGTTGTTGTTGGTAATTTATTTTTTTAATTCTGTTATCAGTAGTAATATTTTTGTAATTGTGGTTGTTAATTCTATTCTTGTTAATATTGTTGCAATTGTTAATGCTTCTTGTTGTTGCTAATTCTGTTGTATTATAGTTGTTAGTAACGTTTTCGTTGCTGCTAATATTGATGTTGTCAATGCAGCCATTGTTGCTATTCTTAATGTTGTTGGTCAACAATATTTTCGTTGCTGTTGCTAATTCTATCGTTTCTTGTTGTTGCTAACATCAATGCTGCTGTTGTTGGTAATAAAGCTGCGCTATTCTCAAACTGTGGGGGGAACCTGCAGGAGAGGCAGACCCAGGAAGGCATGGGATGAGATGGTGAAGCATGATCTCTGGATGTTGAGCCTCACAGAGGCGATGACAAGTGACCGAGACCTTTGGTGATTTGCTGTGCTTAAGAAGACACATCATGCACCCATGCCATTAACACATAAAAGGCACACGAGCCAGTGATGCACAAAAGGCACCTACTACCCTCTTGGAGTGGTTGGCATTAGGAAAGACACCCAGCAGTAGAAATCAAAGTAAGTCAGACCGGAGCCTGGCACAGCTCTCCAGCTTACCAGTCCCAATCAAACCCTCTAACCCATGCCAACATGGAAAAACCGATGCTAAATGTTGATGCTTATCACTATTGTTATTGCTGTTGTTATTACTACATATGTTATTGTGATTTATGTTCTTACTACATATGTTATTGTTATTTATGTTCTTGTCATTTGTGTTGTTATTACAATGTGTTGTTGCTTTAACTACTTTTGCTTTTATTATTAATATTAGTAATTATGTTTTTCTAACTATTTTTGTCATTGTTGTTATTTTTGTTTATTAGTTGTACTTTTTATTTTATTCAAAATTTCATTTATATTATTTTTATTTTTGCACACACATCCTTTTTTTTTTTCCTCTTTAAATTTTGGTGCTGTCTCTTCCTCTCTTGTCCCTGCTGTGTTTTGTTTAGTCGTGGCAGCAGTCACACACAGCAACTTTAAAAAGTAGCATCAGTGGGGGGGAGGGGAACAGTGTGAGTGAGGAACCAGTAACCAAGAATCGACAATGCATTGTAAATTTATGAAAGCCACTGCAAATGGTATAACTCTAATTGTAATTTTATTGAATTTGTAGTAAACATAGCAAAAATAAAAACAAAAGTGCAAAAAAAAACTACCAAAAAACAAATAATCTAAAAAATAAAAATGAAATATAAATAAAAATATTGAAAATAGGAAAAATAAAATGAATGAAATTAATACATCGTTTTGAAAGAATGGGGAAAATTCTAGAAATTAAAAATAAAAATTTCTTAGAAAAGTTGTTTTTGATGAGACTTATGGGTTTAATACAAGTTCCACAGTGTTTAACTGAATACAATGACAACACTCCCAACCTGGATGGGTCACCAATCCATTACTGAGTTACCTTCCCAACAACTACCAGAACTTAAGCTGAACAGACTGGAGCAACATGAAATGAAGTGCTTTGCTCAGATACACAATATACTACCTAGTTACAAAGAATTGAAACTATGATCTTCTGATCATGACTGCAACACCCTAACCACTAGGCCATGTGACTTCATTCTTAGATAAGCATTTGGCCAAAATGCTCAAACCTCTCCCATGATTTGATGGTTTTTAGGAATTGTTCAGACAATGATGCCTTGCATCACAAAACCACACATTTGTTAAGGTAGTAGTATAAATGACTGACATGGTACCCCAGGACACAACTGGTACACTTTCATTATAACTGTTGCCTACCCCATACATATACACACACAGAAGAAAGAAAAAATAAGATCTTCATCTGATAAGGATTAAAGATTTGGAAGACAGATAAGTTCTCGACCATAGCCGACATCAATAACATTGTAGTTGTTTTATATGCTATCTCTTACACCTCTAAATTTACATTCTAAGCCAGATTGGTGCAAGCCTCACCTTTTTGAGGGATTGCTCTCCTGGGATTGGATAAATTCAATCAAGCTGAATCAGTACAAGAAAAGTGTGTGCATGGCAGCGGTAGCGATACTGGGAGTGATCCAAACCAGAAGTCAGTAAAAAGCCATCAGTTCAACTTCCAGAACAGCAGCACCAAAGAATTCAGTAACAATAAGATTAATAGAATTAGGTTGTAATTTTTCTAAAAAAAACATTAAAATCTAATCAAAGTAAATTGTAGAATCAAAGGGAATTCGAGAGGGTCTGCAGTGGCAATTAATTAGTATATAAACAATTCAAAAGTGGAAAGAAATTTGATTTGTTCTGAGGAAGAGGGATAAGTCACATGTTTCACAGGAGAATCCCTCATCACAGAGAGGTGAATGCTTTCTGACAGTACTAAATAGATTGGGGGTAGTGAAAGGGTGAAAAAAAGATATTTATGAATAACTCTTTCTAATTTTGGTACAATGTCAGCATTTTTAAGGGGACAATGAGATTGATTACATCAACCTCAGTACTTAACTGGTACTTATTTTATTGCCCCTAGTGCTTAACTGGTACATATTTTTATCAACACCAAAAGGATGATGGGCAAAGTCAATCATAGTGGCATTTGAACTCAGATCATAAAACTGGAAGAAATATCACTAAGTATTTTGTCTAATGCGGTAATAGCTCCACCAGCTTCCCATGGGTTAGTCACTACCCTAACCTGGTGCTACCCATCTCTAATTTTTGTTTCTGACTTGTAACGTCTCCTTTCTCGCCCTTCATGCCTCATTTTTTTTACCCCTCCCCATAGCCTTAATTTATTTATTCATTCTCATTAAACTGAATTCGTTTCAAAACAAATATCAAAAATAAGAGCAACAAAAAAAAAGTTATTAAAATATATTTTATTTGAGATAAAATTAAAAAATAAATTAATTAATGGTTTCAAAAGACTGGGGAATAATTTAGAAATTTCAGAACTGGGTTTTGTTTTTTTTTAAACAAAAACAAAAGGATTTTTCTATATTGTCATTTAGCCCAATCAATACTCACTAATTACTTAATGCCATTAGGAATTCCAGAAATTTGAGAATAAGGATTTCTTAGATAATGCTTGAACCCTTTCTGCTATTCAATTACCAGGAGAAATTCTTAAAATAACAGTGATTAACGCTGGCATAAAATCACACATATGGCTGGGAAGCAATACAAACTATAAAAATACCACTTGTTACATAATTGATATCAATTCTAATCCTGACCCCATATGGGTAAAGGCAAAGTTTAGACCAGTGGTTCTCAACCAAGGTCCGTGTGGCCCTTGGGGTGGAGGCCATATAAAATTTGGTTGTTATAATTTATGTGAAATAAATTGGTTATATTTCTACAGTACACAAAATATTAAAATTTTTTTATACAACTCTTAATAATATTTAATTATAAAAATACAGTAAAACATCTTTTTTATTTATATACAATGAATGGTTATTGAGTAAAATAGTAGAGTAAAATAGGATTCCAAAGACAGATAATAGTTGAAAACCACTGCTTTAGACTATGAAGGAATTCAAACACAGATAGTAGCTAGACATTTTAGTTCATTTCTCAACCATTTCTGCCACTAAAATATTCTCAAGAATTCTTGGAATAATAATTTTGTAATGAAGACACAGGGTCAGAAATTTGTGGAGAGGAGTTAGTCAGTATTTGACTGGTACTTTGTTTTATTGACTCCCAGATGGATGAAAAGCCAAGTTAAGCAAGATTTAAACTCAAAACATGAAGAGCTGGAAGGATTCCTAAAATAATACTAATTTGTAGCAGCAACCATCATATTTACTGTTGTTCAATATGAGGCCAGCACTAATTGAAGAGACCAATGATCTAAACCAGTGGTTCCCAAACTTTTTAGAGACGCGACCCACTATTTATGACACCAGTTTAACTCTACTGGGTTAAATACTATTTATATTAAACGTGAAACAAAACGTTTTATAACTGTTTCAACGTCTCCATACCCTATGGGCAGGTATTAACTCTAATACAAAACCTTGAAGCAGTAAATGTTATCGGCTCGATCAGTGTTGTACTGCGCCTAGTTAAAGTTCTCTATAAATAGGTAAAAACAGACATTTCCTTTTTACGATTACGTACGAATAAATTACTTGAGAAAATAACCACCTCTGATTTGTTAAGTTTGCGAAAAAAGCCTACTGCTTGATAAAACAACCAGTCTGGTATTGAAAACATGAGTCTTGAACTATCTCGATAGACAGCAGTTAATCAAAGCTAATGCGTAATTTTATAACTTTTTGCGACCCACTAGGATTCCGTTCACGACCCATCAGTGGGTCGCGACTCATAGTTTGGGAACCACTGATCTAAACCATTTCAGCCTTGACTATCTTGTCGATTTCACAAAGTCAATAGGACTTTTCCATTAATGTTCACATTACTCTGTTAAATGTGATGCTTTGAACCAATCATCAATAACCTTCTAACTTCAAAATATTGATGTGATTGATAATATTTAGAATGACATTGCAGGGTAGGCATAAGATGTTGTGTCTGACCTTTTTTTTAACATAAAACTGGTAAAATATTTGTGCCGGATATGTTTGGCTTCAGTGCTGAAGGGCAAGACCGTAGAATATACTTTGAGTTGCAGCTGGCTTCTATTTCTAGCCAGTCATGAAAACATAGTGGCTCTCTTTCATTGGCTGAGAGCCAGATCTATTGGGAAGTGATATAAATGATTGAAATGATAAGATATAATGCATAATTATTTTATCAAACCACACAGGGACGAAAAGTAAGTCTCAAAACTAAAATGAGTTATTTGATCTTAGAGAGTAGGTAGATATTTAGTTCCATTCTCTGCCATCTTTTCCACTTAAATGAAATTGAGAGAAAGACAGTGCGATTTTAATCATTTCTAGTGAACATTATAAACCTCATTCAAGTAAAAGTAAACTGCCTTTCAAAATAATAATAATAATAACAATGATGATAATAATAATAATAATAATAATAATAATAATAATAATAATGATAATAATAATAATAAATAAAAGAAAAAATTATTAGATATTTTTTATTTGAGATAAGAACAAAAAAAAAAATTAATAGTTTTAGAAGAATGGGGGAAATTTTTTTACAAGTTATGGAATTCTTTTAAGAAAATAAGGAACATATTTTTTGTTTTTGCTTCAGACCAGCATTTAGTTGAATGCACCAAGTTTTCCAGTCATTCTAATGCCATTAAGAATTCTTAAAATAAATAGTATCAAGCACTAACAAAGCCCCCATATATTTGTAGGAATGCAATATAAGTAACTGACATGAAATATATAACTGATATTTATTTTATCCACTCTCTTCCTCTTTTATAAGTAAAGGCAAAATCTTAGCTCTGGAAGGATTTGGATACAGAAGGCAAAGACAAATTCTGTCCAATTCTCTAGTGTTTGCTCTCTTGAAAGGCATTATCAGAAAGACAGAAAGTTTTTTTACCATTTCCAGAAACCATCAATGAGACGGTTAGATAATGCCTAAAGTCTTAGTTGGTCATGCTTGGAAATCCAATCAGAAAGTACAATGATATAAAAGGCAGTGAGCTGGCAGGAACTTTAGCAAGCGGGCGAAATGCTTAGCGGTATTTTGTCTGCCGTTATGTTCTGAGTTCAAATTCTGCCGACGTCGACTTTGCCTTTCATCCTTTCGGGGTCGATAAATAAAGTACCAGTTACGCACTGGGGTCGATGTAATCGACTTAATCCTTTTGTCTGTCCTTGTTTGTCCCCTCTATGTTTAGCCCCTTGTGGGTAATAAAGAAATAAGAAAGTACAATGATATAATCCTATGAGGAAGTGCCTGAGGACTCTACCCCTATGATCAGCAGGAAACTTCGGGGTAGACCAAGAAGGAGATGGTTGGATAACATCCATAGTCTCATCTGTTCATGCTTGGGAATCCAACCAGAAAGTGTAATGATAGTTGCTTCTGGTAGGACTCTATGAAGGAGGAAGTTGCATGAGGACTCTACCCCCATGATCAGCAGGATACCTAGGGGTAGACCAAGGAGATGGTCTCAGTTAGTCATGCTCGGAAATCCAACCAGAAAGTATAATGATAGTTGCTTCTGATAAGACATGGAGGAGTGAGATGCATAAGGACTCTTCCCTCATGACTCTTCCAGGAAGAGTGGGCTGAGAAAATGAATGGAGGGATAGAGAGTATTCCCCCCCCCCCCATTACAGTAAACCAGTTTCAAACTGGAATTGAAATTGAATAGCTGGTTTGGTTTTGTTACTGTTCAGAGTTTTTTGTAAGGTACTCGCAACACGAAATAAATAATTCATAAGGTGCACATGTACAAAACACAATACACACACACACACACATATCACATATAAAACATATAAACACACATAATACACACACATATCTATTATATATACACACCACCCCTCTCACAAACACTCAGATTACGTGTAACAAGTGCATATGCATGCAAACACACACACACACGAACTCCACATACTATATCCAAACATACATACACACAATCACATGGACAAATTATATATGTTCACACACACTCGCACACTCAAGGGACAGCTTGTCTTTGAAATGCACAAAATGTGTGAAATTACACACACACACACACACACACACACATGTACACACACTCATGCTCTTCACACCATACAGGTAATGTGTGCGTTTAAGCAACTGCATAAACTCATGTGCACAAGCACAAGTGCTTCACAGCATGCACTGCATTACATAAATAAGGATATACGAACACATGTGTAAAAGCTCATGCACGCACTTACACTCACATGACACAGACAAACTTGCAACCACATACACACACACACATGTACACATAAAGAATAGTTCTTTGAAACTTGTCAAATTATATTTACAACACCCATAAACAGACAAAAACATGCACATGCATGTATGCACATATACATGTATGCACAGGCAGAAAAGCAATTCTTTCAAACATGTCAAATTGTATACACAACACTCATAAACAAGCAGGGCATGTGCACATGCTCACATGCATGCATGTAAAGCATGCTTCCATACTTGCAGATATGCAGGCAAACACACATGCAATTAATTGACACCTTTTCTTTGTAAAATTACAATTTAAATTACGATTATGCATGTATGCACATTGTATGCACATCATATGCATTAGGGACTGTTCTACTTGGCAACAAGCTAAACTACGCAAACACTCAGTACTATGCATCCTCTTGCATGCATGTATATATATATGTATATATATATATATAATATACATATATACACACATGCACACACAAGTGCATGCAGGCATTATAATAATCTCACCGATGCAAATATTGTTTGTAACATGATAAAATACGCACACCTGCACAAACATGCATCTTCTTGCATGCATATAAGTAAATACGTAGTGCTTCCACCACCACCAACAACCACCCACCCCCTGCCTTGTGCTAGCACCGATGCAAATATTACTATTATTTGCAACATGTTGAACCTCAATATTATCTAAAACTAAAGAATGCATTTACATATATGCACATATGCATACAGCTGCATATTGCATGCTATACACATGCACACACATGCTCATACACAGGAGGCAAGTTTTCTGCGAGTGATATTTAAACTGAAGACACACACACACACACTCAGTTACATGCACATAAATATACCACTTGGGATATATATATATACATACACTCATACCATACTTACACACACACATACACACATAGCATGTATACATACGTCTAGCATCACACACGAAGGCGTATATAACTGCACTGTCTGCTTATGGTTGTCCATCAAATTTCATGATCACCGGCTTCTTGTTTAATTGTGGTGCTTTTGTTTGACTTTACATACCAATCCATCTTCTTCAGTTGTGGATTCTTTGACGACTGTATTTCTTAAAGAGCAGTGAGAATGAAGAATGGTCGAAGCTGCGTGAACGACCTGCAAATCATCACGCTTACTTCATACACTACACCAACAATGAACTCTTTTATTCTTTTACTTGTTCCAGTCATTTTGACTGCAGCCATGCTGGAGCACCACCTTTAGTCGAGCAAATCGACCCCAGGACTTATTCCTTGTAAGCCTAGTACTTATTCTATTGGTTTCTTTTGCCAAACTCCTAAGTTACCAGGACACAAATACACCAGCATCGGTTGTCAAGCGATGTTGTTGGGGGGATAAACACAGACACACAAATATATACACACACATACATATATATAAATATATACAACAGGCTTCTTTCAGTTTCCGTCTACCAAATCCACTCACAGGCATTTAGTTGGCCTGAGCTTTAGTAGAAGACACTTGCCCAAGGTGCCATGCAGTGGGACCGAACCCAGAAACATGTGGTTTGTAAGCAAGCTATTTACCACACATCCACTCCTGCGCTTTTGAGCAAGGATATTATAAAAAGGGGTGGTATTTCATTGTCAAACATATGCATGGAACTCTAATTTCCTGCTGTAGCAGCCATCTCTAAAACTCAATAATCCACAATTCAGGAGAAGACACGGTTGTACTGAGTTGCACTGCATGCATTCCCAGTATCAATATCGTTGCTGTGACGGAGATAGGTCTAGGAGCAAGGGTGGCCTATAACAGCTAATGCCACTTTTGTTGTTTGAGTAAGAGACTGCTGAAAATTCAGTGTTAGGAACTGGCTGTAAGAAGCTGACCACTACTACAAATGGTTTTGTTTTTTTTGCCCTGGCTTTTGTCTTTCTAAACTTTACCCATCAGGATAGTACAAATAGGTTGTTTCTACTATGAGACAAGGACACCATCTAGCTAATGTCCTTGAGAGATGTTCTGACAAGAGCTAAAGGCCCATCAGACTAAATGCAATCTAATAATGTGCTCATTCCACAAATTCCAGTATTTTTATGTGGCCTAATTCTAAGGGAGTTGCACTTACAATTGCAAGATCATGGTTTCAATCCCTACACCAGGGAGTGTGTTTTTTCTTAAGCAAAATGCTTCATTACATGTTGCTCCAATCCATTCAGCTGCAAATGAGTAACCCTGCAAAGGACTAACATCCCATCCAGAGGGAATTTTGTGATCTCAGACACTTATATGCCATGGACGCTGAGTAGCCAACCCTATGAGTTCCAGGACTCGAGACAGTAATATCCAAGGGTTGATGATAATGATGCACATCATTACTAGATAGTAATTGACCCTATACTGGGTTCACCCATCCTTTTAACAAGTTATATCTTAGTGTTTCCTCACTACAAGCATCCACACGTCACTAGGTTATTATACATACACATTCTTCACTATCATCTGCAGATACATAAAAGTGGGTGTCAAAAAGATTCTGGCTTTAAGGGTATTGCAAAGGACCTGATTGGAACCCAACCTTCTGAGTTCTTTTGCAGGGCTTAGAAAAACTGAAGGACTGCTGCAATAAGTATGTGAATCTGAGAGAGGAATATGTTGAATAAAACCATAATTAACTGATCCTCCTGGATTTTCTTTTACCCAAAGCTAAGAACTTTTCGGCACCACCTTGTATATAATTATGCATATACATGATTGCAAATTCATGCACACACACATGCATAGATGTGAACACACACATATTCAAATATACAATTGCTCATACATTCATCTACATACATACATACATACACAAACATGTACACACAATATCAAGCACATGTGAATATAAAATTCTGTACACATGCACACACACAAACATACACAATGCACATGCTCACATCATACACATGCATTTATTATTATTGTTAGTTTCAACTGGAAGAAGGGGCTATGCTCGAGGTCTTTAAGACCATTGAGATTTATGCCATTAACATTCCATTTAAACTATTACAAGTCCACTAATACATGAAAGACATGTGCAAATAGGGAATTCTAGAATGTTGACTTAATGGGAACAAAGGATAGGGTGTTGTGGCTAGTGCATAGAATAGGGGTGTTTAGGAATGTGCACAGTAGGAGTGATGGGAGCACTGGAGACAAATCAGTTGATCATGGCTGAGAGGAGGGGGCATGGGACCAGCCAATTCTGAGAAGGTAGCAGAAGCTGATGTAGAAGCAATAGAAAAAGGGAGAGAGAGTGGGGGGAGCACAGCAAGCCTGAGGACCAGCGGCTGCAGTGTGTTTGTCTATGACTTTATGTCAATAAGATGAGAGAACTTGCTCTCGATGCAGTCCAGGTTACCTGTGTATGTGAAGCAGCGTAGCAACAGATGAGGGCCCTAGATGCAAGAGTATCACACCATTATGTATTTACTCTGAGTTTTAGAAATTATAAATTGTAGTGACGGGAAGGTCCAAGAGATGTGAATACCACAACATTATGTCTTCTATCAACTTTTACTGGTTTCAGTTATTAAACTGTGGCCATGCTGGGGCAGTGCCTTGGAGAATTTTCAGTTGAAGGCATCAACCCCACTACTTATAGTTTGTTAAAGCCAGGAACTTATTCTATCAGTCTTTTTTGCTGATCCCTTAAGTTACAGGGACATAAACAGACCAACACTGGTTGTCAAGTGGTGGTGAGGAATGCACAGGCACACACACACATATATACAACAGGCTTCTTTCAGTTACCATCTACTATATCCACTCACTGAGGCTAGAGCAGAAGACAGTTGCCCCAGGTGCCACACAGAGGGATTGAACCCAGAATTACGTGGTTGGAAAGCAAGCTTCTTACCACACAGCCACACCAGAATGTTTACTCTGAACTTTATAAATTCTTTTCTACTTTAGACACAAGGCCCAAAATTTGGAGGGAGGGGGCCAGTCAATTAGATCGACAACTGGTACTTAATTTATCGACCCCGAAAGGATGAAAGGCAAAGTCGACCTCAGCAGAATTTGAACTCAGAACTCAGAAAGACAGACAAAATACTGCTAAGCATGCTAACGTTTCTGCCAACTCACCACCTTCTGGGCTTTACAAATTATAGATTGTAGTGGCAGGAGTGTCCTAGATATGAGAATATCACACCATTATGTGATTACTCTGAGTTTTATAAATTGTTAGGCATAGCAGCAGATGTTTTCCAGATGTGTGAGTAGCACATCATTAAGTGATTACTCTGAGTTTTATAAATTATAAAGTGTAGCAGTGTGTCCTACATGTAAAATTAAAACACCATATGGGTTTACTCTGAGTTTTATAAATTGTTAAGTATAGCAGCAACATCCTAGACGATGGTGCATCACGACCTTCTGGGTCTCCTCTGAGCTTCATGAAATGTTAAATGCCTTAGCAGCCACAGTATTCTAGATATGAGACTATCTCACCGCTGTGAGTTTCTATTGAACATTGTACATGTTTAGTAGTTGGTAGCTGCAGAGAAACACCAATCTTTGTGATGCAGTCGTTGCTGTTTAAGGATGAATGCATACAATTATGTGCACACAGATGCAGACGCACACACACACAACTGAACACATATGCATACGCATATTCAGGTTAAATTTTCTTTGAAATTTGTTAAATTGTGCACAAACTCCCCAGCCCTGCCCTCTACACACACGGTAGACAAGTTTTCTTTGAGGCATATTAAATTAAATACACAAACACACATGCATGCATGTACTATTGTGTCCACATGAATACATGTGAAAGTAACATGTATACAAGCACATATTGAAACAATGCACTTCTATACACATGAAAGTACATACATACACACACACACAAACATATTCAAACAATGCACTTCTCTAGGGTATAGAATTTCTTTGAAAGATGTTAAATTACACATTTACACACATGCAGCTATTCGCATACATAATATGCACATACACACATTCACACAAACATTCATAAACACACACGCAGATACAACACACACAAACATATACACAGCACACATGAAAACGCACAAATACAAAAAATATGCAAGGACATACGCTCAAGAATGTGCACGCATGCACACTCATATGCATGCACAAATATGAGCACATGCACAACACACACGAACACATGCATACAACATGCATGACAATACACAATACACATACATGAATACGAATGCATACATACTCAAAATGCACACACAGCACACATGAATACTCACATGCAACACACACATGAATGCACATATACAAGACACTTCACACACACACACACACGTGCACACATGAATGTACAGGTACACAATGGAAACAGAAATTACTTGATGCATGTTCGATCGCATTCACATAGAGGTGCCAGCGATTATTTGAAGCATGTCCAAACACACATACACTTGCATATGAATGCATGCACATATGTGCAGTCATGTGCAGGGGAAATGTTTTCTTTGAAAATATGTTCAGTAAAATGTTTGCATTGTGCACCCAAATTTTGATGTATTAATTTTCAGAATTTCCTCTTTCTCTAATTTTTCCTGAAACAGTCGTTTCACTTTCTTTAATTTTTAAACTACTTTCGGTAATTCACTAATAATTTTCAAGCATTAAATTCTTTACGATCGTGTTGTGAAGAGGTCTCCTTTGCAGCCACATGATTCCGTGTTCAGTTCCCACTGCATAGCATCAAAGGCAAGTATTTTCTATTATTGCAGCAATGACAAATGTACGACATGTGCATGCATGCATCTGCAAACATGCTGCAAGTTTTTAGGTGACATATGATGGCCTTTGAATAAAAAAAAGAAATCTCCCTACAATTATCATGTAAATGACACCTGTGCATCGGAGTCAATGGTCATTGACAGTGCCGTTGGCGGTGAGCTGGCAGAAACGTCGGCACACCAGGTGAAATACTTAGTAGTATTTCATCTGTCTTTACGTTGTGCGTTCAAATTCTGCTGAGGTCGACTTTGCCTTTCATCCTTTCAGGGTTGATAAATTAAGTACCAGTTGCATACTGGGGGTCGATCTTATTGACTGGTCCCCTCCCCCAAAATTTCAGGCCTTGTGCTTTAGAGTAGAAAAGAACCACGGTTGTTGGTAGTGCCATGTAAATGGCACCTATGAGTCTTCATCGTTGCTGGTGCTGTGCAAATGGCACCTATGAATTGTAGTCATGGTTGTTGCCGGTGCCACGTAAATGGCACCCACCCATGAATCATAGCCATGGTCATTGTCGGTGCCATATAAATGGTACCCACCAGTGAATCGTAGTCATGGTCATTGCCAGTGCCATATAAAAAGCACCCACCTATGAATCATAATCATGGTCGTTGCTGGTGCCATGTAAATGGTACCCCCACCAGTGAATCATAGTCATGGTTGTTGCCAGTGCCTTGTAAAAGACACACACACATGAATCGTAATCATGGTCATTGTCGGTGTTAGGAAGAATATCCAGTGGTAGAACCCATACCAAATCAGACTGGAACATGGTGCAGTTCTCTGGCATATCAGCTCCAGTCAAACTGTCTAATCCATGCCAACATGGAGAGTGGATGTTAAATGATGATGATGATGATGATGATGAACAAAGATAATATCTAATCATTTAGCTGGAAGTTAAATACATATAAATATTTAAGGGATGTGCTAATAGCAGTATGATTAAAGAAATCAGAATTTTGACACAAAATACCAAAAAATTTTCACCATCGTCTGAAATTGACAAATGCACAGTGAGTGAAAATTGGTAAATGAAGACTATTTAAAAAGCCCATCAGCTGTTTGTATTTATGTCTGTCTTTATATTCTGAGTTCAAATTCCACCAAAGAGTCCTCAAGCACTTCCTTCACAGGGTCCTATCTGAAACAACTGTCATTACACTTCCTAGCTTGATTCCCAAGCTTGACCAACTGAGACCAACTGATAACCAACCATCACTTAGGGTGCAGCTGGCTGACTGGGCTTGAAGAATCTCTCTTGTGACTCTTCCTTCTGACATTCTAATCACATGCACACAGGGCCTGATATGTGAATTCTCAATGCAGAGGTGTAACCACTTGACTTGGAGAGATTCCCCAGTCTCTGGGCTTTGTGCTTTGTTGAGTTATGTTACTCCAGAGGTCCATTTGTTTCTTAAACTCCTCAGTTTCAGTTCACTGTACTCCACTTGCATGGCTCTAGTCAGCCTGAACCCAAGATAAAACTTGCTCAAAGCAAAGACTCTTGTTCAAAGAACCACAGAGTGGAATTGAAACCCAAAACCATACAGATGCAAAACAAACTTCCTAACAACATGGCCATGATGGTGAATGTCACATGTCACGATGTTTATTGCTAAATGCCATAAACACTATAAAGAGTGGTAACTAGAGGGGAGGTTGGTCATCAAAAATGTCAGGAGTTATTTTAGCCTATCAATTAGCCGACAGATGATCAAAGCAAAGAAACATCAAGATCAAGCATGAAAACAGCAGACAGTTAGCTACAGTCAACAATTATCACTGATAATCTTCAGTTGCATAATTTTTTTATGAAGGACAGAAAAAAAAATTGCTTAAAATAACAAACTGCAATTCTTTATTCATTAAATTTTCTATCTTTTACTTGTTCCAGTCATGGTGGAAAAAAACACCTTAAAGGATTTAGCTGAGTAAATCAAACCCAAGTACTTGTCTTTCATACCTGGTGCTTATTTTATTAGTCTCTTTTACTGAAGCAGTAAGTCGTGGGAGAGAACAAACATAATGCAATATCAAAGAGACACACATACACACAAGGGTGTGCTGAACAGTTCCTGGATCTGGGTAAAAAAATACGAGAAGATCAGTTAACTATACAAATATTCCCCTCCCAGATTCACACACTTATTGCAGGAGTCCTAAGTTTTTCTAAGCCCTGTAAAACAACTCAAGAGATCGGGTTTCCAACCAGGCCTTTCACAATACTCTTAAAACCAGGAACCTTTTAACACCTCCTCACGTGCATGTATGTATATGTGTATATGTGTATATATATATATATATATATATATATATATAGGAAAATAAAAAATAATAATAATAATAAGGCAGAATGCTAAACTAAAAGCATATTTTAATAGAGATGTGCATAAGGAGGATTAAAAAGGATTTCTAAACTGCTTTCATTGCATGGCAAATTTTCAAGAAGAGAGGAAATGAAAATAATGTTTCTTACAAAAATATAAAAAATATATTAAAAAATAAATATACCAATACATTATATTGTCTTTGAGCTTTTAAAGTTTAATGGTAATCCATGTAGATAATTGTTAGATAGATTAGGATGCATGGAATTAAGAATCATGTTATGTTTAAAAAAGGCTGAGAGTTTGTGTTAAACAGGAAGTGTGGTGTCAAAACAGGAAGTGTGTGTAAGGGAAGACAATTCTGTGGGTTTTATACTATTTCTCTATAAAAAGAGAAATATAGAGAAATTCCAAACGCTTCTTAACATACAAACTCCTTGGTGACCATATTCCCCTCTCTCACCTACCCATTGAAATACATATAAATTTACTTCTTGTTTCTCTAAGAA
>NC_069005.1:8759916-8761850 GCF_001194135.2 Octopus bimaculoides | reverse complement strand
CCCCTCTCTCACCTACCCATTGAAATACATATAAATTTACTTCTTGTTTCTCTAAGAACACACATAAACTTCCTGTTGACAAAGAGTCCAGAACTCCAACTACAGAGTATAAAACCCACAGAGTTGTCTTCCCTTACACACACTTCCTGTTTTGACACCACACATCCTGTTTAACACATAAACTCTCAGCCTTTTTTAAGCACAACCTGATTCTTAATTCCATGCATCCTAATCTTTCTAACAATTATCTACATGGATTACCATTAAACTTTAAAAGCTCAAAGACAATATAATGTATTGGTATATTTATTTTTTAATATATTTTTTATATTTTTGTAAAAAACATTATTTTCATTTACCCTCTTCTTGAAAATTTGCAATGCAATGAAAGCAGGCTAGAAATCCTTTTTAATCCTCCTTATGCACGTGTATATTAAAACATGCTTTCAGTTTAGCATTCTACCTTATTATTATTATTTATTTTCCTATTATTTCTCCACGTGTGGTTAACACAACTCCACCATTTACTGACTTATGTATATATATATATATATATATATATATATATAATTGAAAAAAATGGTGTCAACAAGGACATTTATACTGATGGTCTTTATACAGTACTACATTCTTAACAGAATATTCTCTAACTTAACTATATATATTTATGTATGATGGGCTTTGTTCAGTTTCCATTTATGAAATCCACTTATAAGTCATTGTTTGGATCAAAGCTATAGTAGAAGATACTTGCTCAAGGTGCTGGACAATGTAACTGAACCAAAGCTCACATGCTTTGGAAGCAAGCATCACAACCACCAAGGCACATTTATTTTTGCCTATTTTTTTTTGTAGCGGTTTAGTTTTTAACTTTTTATTTATTTAATGCTTTTAATTTAATTTTCATTTTAATTGTAATTACATCTTTTACTTATTATCTTCTCTTTCCAAAAAGAAGACTCTCGCTTCCTAAGAGGATAAAGAAAAAAAAATCATGTTGCTAACTCCAAGTTTTGAAGACCTAAAATTTGGATTTGAGACATTTAAGTCAGTGGAGCTGCGGGGAAAAAAGATAAAAAATAAAAAAGCAAAAACAACCTGAAATAAAACGACAATAACAACAAAAACATCACATGTAACTGTTGTACTTGAGTAAAGAAAAACAAATTCTCCAGACTACTTTTTAAAATATTCAATTTAAACTGGTTGAAGTTTAATAGCAAATTCAAATTGGTTACCATGCAAAATTTTCAAATGCAAAATCATTCTAGAAGACAAGCTTTCAGTGGAATTTAAAACAAAGCAAATGTATTAAGCAAGAGATTTATGATTAAAGAATGAAGAAATTTCGTATTATTTGTAATACCAAACATAATGAAGAACATTAATATTAGTAATTGTAAAAGTCAAATAAATACACACAAAACCATTTATACATACATGTGTGAGCATGTGCACGAGTGTTTATGTAATTTGATGTAAATGTACATATAAAATAGCATCAATTAAATCAAAGACCAGAATAAACTAATCCTTAAACGCTAATGATTTAAATGTATTTAATCATGATTCAGACTAATATGCAAAGAGAGAAATTTTTAGTTGTTTAAATAATGTAAGTTTAAATAGGAGAGTTATGCATTAGCCTAATACAGTTATTGTCAGTATCAATAATGCTACCAAAATGAATATCACATAATTTTACTCTTTTACTCTTTTACTTGTTTCAGTCTTTAGATTGTGGCCATGCTGGAGCACCACCTTTAGTTGAGCAAATCAACCCCAGCACTTATTCTTTGGAAGCCTAGTACTTATTCTATCGGTCTCTTTTGCCGAACCGCTAAGTTACAGAGAAGTAAACACACCAGCATCGATAGTCAAGCGATGTGGGGGGGGGGGCAGACACAGACACACAAACATATACACACACACAC
>NC_069005.1:8755537-8759906 GCF_001194135.2 Octopus bimaculoides | reverse complement strand
ACACACATATATACATATATACGACAGGCTTCTTTCAGATTCTGTCTGCCAAATCCACTCACAAGGCTTTGGTTGGCCCAAGGCTATAGTAGGAGACACTTGCCCAAGATGCCATGCAGTGAGACTGAACCCGGAACCATGTGGTTGGTTAGCAAGCTACTTACCACACAGCCACTCCTACGCCTATTTAAGAACATTTAAATTTTTTATTTAATTTCTTATATTTTTTATAATTTGATTCTTCATACCTATTATCACCATTTGTTACGAATGTTATGTAATGATCGAAAGAGTATAATCAGAAAGACAAGCGTCTGAAATAGGATTCCTCAGGAGTAATATACTACTCAACAGGGTGCATAGCTTGGAAATTAGGGAGTCTCTTGGAGGTTAAGCTACAACTTCTTCGTACTGAGAAGTCACAGCTTTGGTACTTCTGACATGCGATTTAGAATATCATAGTTAAGAATCACAAGGCAAATTCTTCGAGCATAACAAACCAATAGGAGACCTAGAAGCAGACCAAGAATGAAATGGTTGGATAATATCTACAAAGTTTGTCATGCTTAAGAATCCAACTGGGAAGAATAATGACAGCTGCTGTTGATAGAACTTTATCAAGGAGGACCCTGAGGACTCTATCTCAGAACCCTTCCAGGAATAATGGGTGTAGATGGATGTTATTTTTTCCCCCTCAATAAAATGGAATGTGTGTATTAAAAATCAATAAGAATAAAATCATACGGGTTTCAATATCTGAAACTTCTGAAAAGAAAATCACATCTAAAAAGCATTGAATTTCTGAGTTTCATCGTCTTCCCCCATTTTCTAGTTATCAAAAACAAACATAAAAATTCACTCAAAGGCTTCTTTCAGTTTCCATCTACCAACTTCACCCATAGAGCTTTGTATATATAAATGCATAAACATGTGTCAGTGTGTGTGTATGCGTGTATATTAAAAAATGAATCCTTGGTGTATCAGAGTATACATCATACGCACTACAAAATATTTAAGAGTGTATTTAATATAAGATACCACAACATACCATGAACGAAAGCATTTCATGGAATATCTGGGAATATACCATGCTATACATATACAAGAAAATCCAACAGAACATCTCAAAGTATATATCATACTATGTAGTAGTAGTAGTAGTAGTAGAATTAAACATACATAGTAGTAGTAGTAAACATACACGTTAGTAGTAGTAGTAGTAGAAGAATTAAGTATACATAGTAGTAGTAGTAGTAGAATTATACATATTAGTAGTGGTAGTAGAAGTAGAATTACTACTACTATTAAACATACATAGTAGTAGTAAACATACACAGTAGTAGTAGTAGTAAATATACACGTTAGTAGTAGAAGTAGAATTAAACATACATAGTAGTAGTAGTAGTAGAATTAAACATACATACTAGTAGTAGTAGAATTAAACATACATAGTAGTAGTAAACATAGTAGTATTAGTAGTAGTAGTATTAGAATTAAACATACACAGTAGTAGTAGTAGTAGAATTAAACATACATCATAGTAGTAGTAGTAGCAGTAGTAGCAGTAGTTGTAGTAGTAGTAGTAGTAGTAGAGTCAGGCATACATGATATAGGTAGCAGAAGTAGTAGCAATAGTAGCAGCAGCATTGCTTCAGCAGCATTAACATTAGAATCATCATCATCATCATCACCACTAGCAATAGCATCAGTAAACGCAACAGAGTTTCAAGAAAAAAAGAAAACAAACAAACAAACAAATCTTGTCTTCTTCCCCTCCCTTCCTAATATAAATTCTAATACTATTAATAATAGTAATAATAATAATATTGATTTAAAATTTTGGCACAAGGCCAGCGAGTTTGGTGGAAGGGGCAAGTGGATTACATCGACCCCAGTGTACAACTGGTACTTATTTTATTAATCCTGAAGAAATGAAAGGCGAAAATCAACCTTAGTGATATTTGAACTCAGAACATAAGGACAGACGAAACGCCACGAAGCATTTTGCCCTGCATGCTAACGATTCTGTCAGCTCACCGTCTTCAAGATAATGATAACGATGATAGTAATGATAATAATAAACCGTTCTACTACAGGCACAAGGCCTTGAATTTCCGGGGAGGCAGGGAGTTGATCACTTTGACCTCAGTGCTTGTCTAGTGCTTGATTTATTGACCCCGAAAAGACGAAAGACAAAATCAACCTCGGCAGAATTTGAACTCAGGACATTGCGATAAGCGAAATACTGCTAAGCATTTCATCTGGCGTGTTAATGATTCTGGCAGCTTGCCACCTTAATAAGGATAATAATAGATGCCCTGATGCAGTACCAGGCCGTGGCTCTCATTACTTCTGATCTTAATTAATTGGAAGTGTTATCAAGTATATGTTTTGTCTTGGTGTAAAAGATGGGATGCAGCAAATATTCTGCTCAATACCACAGATTTGCTTGTCAGTTGCTTGACCTTAACCATTTGAGCATGTCCCTTAATGGCTGATGATATGTGCATCTCTGATCTCAAGCAGAAGGAGTTGAGGAGCATCATAACCATGTGTTGAGAGGAATTCTTTGGGGTTTGAATAATTTACCTCTACAAATATGGATGTTTCATTCATCATCCTTAAACAAACTTTATTTAGGGACCTTTTGAGCAGGATGGGCTACTTGACCTGTAGAAAATTCTAACTGGACCCCCACCTGCAAGGTCATGTGCTGTTTATTTTGATATGAGATTACCATGACATGCACATATGGTTGTATGCACCTGCCTGGTGTACCCTTATGAGACAGGTAGTCATGAGGGTTGTATTGAGCTCCGTATATTTGTACCCCAGTGTCACTTTGATGGTGTGCACTGCTCTCTCACTCAATAATAATAATCATAATCATAATTATATTGTGGAAACTGGGGAACCAGCCCTACGAGTTCCAGGGCTGGAGACAGTAATGTCCAGAGATTGATAATGATGATGAGTGTGTGTGTGTGTGTGTGTGTGAAGCATGGAGAATTGTCCGTCTTTAAAATTTGTTTATTAGAGTATTATTCACATTAAATTCCGATCTAACACGTGTTTCTGCCAGATAAGCAATCTTAATGTCCTTTGATTAATAGGGAAAAATTGAATTGTACAAGTTTGAGTGGGTTTGCCTGAACCTTAAAGGATAAGGACACTAAATATGATATTAAATGGGCAATTATTCATAGTGTTTCCTTGTATACTATTAGGAACTTGAGATGTAATCTATTCAAAGAAATATTCCATATCTTTACCTGTAATTACTGGTTAATAAATCACGTAAATGAATTATCTCTGAATTGTGCACATTCATTTAGAAAACTATTTAAATACTTCCCAAATAAGGATTTTTAATTGGATATCACATATATAGAAGTGCTCAGAAGTTAACTTAGTCAAATAACCACATATTTACTCTAGTTACATTTTAACAATCTCACAATAAACCTCAAAATTATAGCTTTTCTTTTCCATAAATATGATTAGACCAAATATGATTAGAATTTCAACTTACTCATCTCAATCAATACAACACCTCTAATATTCAAATAAGTATATGAAATTTTACTGTTATAGACTGGTTTGAAAACTAAAATTAAAACAAGGTTTCTTTTATTTCCTCTTTCTTCCGATTCCTTTAAAATCTGACCATTTATCTTATATGGTATTATATCATTCTCACTGTGAATAGTCAGTGAGGTGACTGCATTCTGACCTAATCAAGGTTGTTTTTTTTTTACAACTAAATACATGAAATAATCTATTCCCTAAAATTCTAAAAATACCAGTACAATAGACATATTGTATTTCAAAGCAATCTCAACTGTCATGTACCCTAAGGTTTTATGATCCCTCACCTAGAATATACTTTAAGAAGGGCTACTTTATACTCAAATCCTCAGTTTGCTTCACTCACCTACCTGAGTAAAACCTTGAATAAAGCTGCATAGGAATGTCTACATTGGATGAATATGTACATCAAAGGACATTAGGACAGTTATCTAGCAGAAACATTTGTCGGATTGGAATTTAATGCAAATAATACTGTAATAAAAAAATTTTAAAGATGTTACAATTCTCTGTTCTTCTTTGTGATGCCTTGATTATATATACTCTGTATGTTGTATGAAATTCAATGAAGTGAACTCAGGATTTACCTACCGAGTGAAGTGCTAAATAACTGTTTACCTTAAACAATTCTGGATGTTCCCTGTCGTTTGATGTGTTTAACCAGATCTGGGTTATATCAGAGTGCTAATGTAGTACCTGCCCAGATTTTAAATCTTTATTCCTTTTATGTTTATATATATATATATACAGTGGCAGACTGGGTCTAAAAATATTGGTTGCC
>NC_069005.1:8753354-8755437 GCF_001194135.2 Octopus bimaculoides | reverse complement strand
TATATATATATATATATATATATATTCATATACATAGATATATGATAGATATGTAATATATATATATTTATTTATAAATTTAGATATATAATATAGTATGTAAGTATGTATGTATGTATAGAGAGAAAACGAGAGGAACAAAAATAAATAGATGGTGAAAAGTATATGTATGTATGTATGTATGTGTATATGTATGTGTGTATGTATGTATAAAGCTCAGAAAATAAAAATAAAAATAACAATAACTGATATCAAAGAGAATTAAAGTAACAAGTTGGCTGGGATGAAGGGGGGGATATGACAGGGACAGGTAGCAAAAGATGTATTGACAATGATTTAGAAATATCATTGTCATCGTTACAAGGCTACAAATTATCGGAGGTTGATGGGGGTTGTTACATCATTTAATCGAGCCTGAAGACATGAAAGGCAAAGTCTGACCTAAGCAACATCTCAATTTAGACCGTAAAGAGACATTACTAAATATTGCAAACCATTTCATCTGTCGCTCTACTGATTCTACTAATAACAACCGCTACCACCCACAAAGTAATAGTGACACTAAAAAAAAAAAAAAAAATAATAATAATAATAATGATAATAATAATAATGGTTTCAAATTTTGGCACAAGGCCAGTATTTTGGGGAGTTGGGTAAGTCGGTTACATCGCCCCTAGTGTTCAACTGGTACTTCTTTATTGACCCTGAAAGGATGAAAAACAAAGTCAGCCTTACTAGAATCTAAACTCTAAATGTTAAGGTGGATGAAATACTACTAAGCATTTTGTCAAGTGTGCTAATGATTCTGCCAGCTTTCCACCTTAATAATAATAATAATAATAATAATAATATATATATATATATAAATAAATATAAATATTATGTATATATTTGTGTGTTTGCGTCTGTGTTTGTCCATCCACCATTGCTTGACAACTAATCTTGGTGTGTTTACGTCCCCCTGTAACTTAGCGGTTCAGCAAAAGAGACTGGTAGAATAACTACCAGGCTTACAAAGAATAAGTCTAGGAGTCGCTTTCTTTGACTAAAAGGCGGTGCTCCAGCATGTCCACAGTCAAAATGACTGAAAAGAGGTAAAAGTGTATGTGTTGACATATTTACCCATTCATCTTTCTATTTATCCATTAATGAATATATTTAACCACATAGATACATCGACGGATTGAAGATCTACAAATGTTTGAACATTAAAACCTGTGAGAACAACTAAACTTTCATTTTCATTTGCTGGTCATAATATTCTATTATATAACATTTAAAATCATGTAACTGCATTCCACACCCTTTCAGTTCCTTTCAGTCAACACTCAGTCACTTATTCTCTCTCTCTCTCTCTCTATCTCTCTCTCTCTCTCTCTCTCTCTCTCTTTTGCCTCAACTATACCACATTCTCTTGCACTTAACATCTCTTTCTTTCTACCTCCGTCTTCTACTAACCACTTGACAGCATCTTAGCGTAATGACTATTACTTTCCCCCCTACTACTTGTTGCTAACATTTCTTTCACCCTCACTCTTTGCCTCTCCTTTCAGCTAACCACAAAACAGTGTAACATGTGAACGAACGAACAGGCAGAATTATAGTATAGATTTATGTTATTGATATGCTTTTTCTCACATTTTATATAAATTCCTTTCCTTTAATTTTACTTTATTTATTTAAAACGTTTGTTTTAATTTATTTCTTTTTAATTTGTCTTTTACCATTATACACACACATGCATATACATATAAACACATGTATACATTCATACATATGTTCATACATATGCACATATAGACATATATACATGCATACATATATATGCATATATATATGTATATATATATATATATATATATACACACACAGACTATGTATACATATATATATATATACACACACAGACTATGTATACATATATATATACATACACACACATATGTATATATGCATCCATATATGTGTGTGTGTATGTGTATACTTCCATATATAAATATATGTGTGCATATACATCCATATACAAATATATATATATATACATACATACATATATACATGCATCAATATATATATATATATA
>NC_069005.1:8747285-8752153 GCF_001194135.2 Octopus bimaculoides | reverse complement strand
GTATGTATATATGTATGTATGTATGTATACTTATGTATGTATATATATGTGTGGGTGCGTGTAGTAGTAGTAGTAGTAGTAGTAGTAGTAGTAGTAGTAGTAGTAGTAGTACACAGCTGAATAGAGGTGGGAAGCAATGAAATATGGTTCATAAAGGAATATATCTACTTTACGGCACACAGTGAATAATGTGCCAAGATATGGATGCTGAAATCTCAAAGAGAATAAGGGCAGGATGGAAAGTGCTTACTTCAATAAAAGATGTGCTCAAGACAAAGACAGACGATACCAAATGTGCCAGACTCTTCAATAGCACCATCCTACCTGCACTCTTATATGCAAGTTAGACATGGGCTGCTACGAAGAGGAGAAAACATCAATCGGCAATGAGGAGACAAAAGGCCATGGAAAGATCCAGGCTAGAATTAGCACACAATCATATTTGAAATGAGATACAGTAATCCCCCGCCATATCATGGTTCCTCTATCGCAATTTATTATTTAAGCTTATGTCGATTACTCCGTGGTGTTGTTTTGCATTTACAATAAAATAAATCTATACAAATTATAAAAATAATTTTTTAAAAAATATACAGTACAGTACTGTTTCTACTTTGTGAATTTTTACCTATTGTGGGGGATTTTAGAATGTAACACCTGTGTTAGTCGAGAGATTACTGTACTTTGAGAATGGAGTGAAGTGAACAATGCGATTGCAGAATATCGAAAGCACAAGTTCCACCTATGCAGTGGCCAATTGTTATCCAAGAGATGAGAAAAGGCTTCCATGACAATGAAAAGACGATTTAGTAAATCGATTTTGGTCAAGAAGGTAAAGAATGGTGCAATCAAGACAGAATTGGAAGCACATTGTGACCAGTGCCTTTTAAATAGCATCTGATGGTCTGGTCAGTACTGTGATACTGTGATATATATATATAAAGATATGTGTGTCAGGTTAAGAGATATGTGCATTTGTTAGTATGTGTTATCATTGTGTACATGTATGTGTGTATGTGAACACATATATGTATACAAGACTGAAATGTGATAAATTTGCTTGTGTATATATGTATATCTATATCAATTTCTCTGTCATTATATATATATATATATATATATATATATACAATTGTATGTATGTGTGTATATGTATGGGTTTATGTGTATATGTGCATGAATGAACACATCTATGTGAAGAAGATTGAAATATGATATGCTTGCATGTATGTGTGCATGTGTGTGTATGTATGTACATGCTTGTGTGTGTGTGTACATATGTAGCATTCTATATGACCATTAGAAAGAAAGAGAGAGAGAGAGAGAGGAAGAGAGAAAAAACAGAGACACAGACAGAGATAATAAGGAAGGCGAAATCATAAGAAAGGAAAACCGACAGACACACACACACACACACACACACAGCCTGAGAAATTTTAGACTTAAAAAAAGACTTCACTACCAGAACTGAAATGTCTGTATGTGACAGATGTCTCGTGTATTAACAGAAAGACTTGCGCACGACAACAGTTCCACAGGATTAAAAACGACCATTATGTTGCCATGTCATCTTTGGGATTTATTTCAAAATTTATCAGGGTTTCTTTTTTTCTTACGTTATTTTAATTATATTTAATTTTTTTTTTTTACTAATTTTGTTTTTAATTTTCATGCTTTTAAGGTTTATTTTAAAGTTTTAATTAGACATTTATTTTTATGTATTTTAGTGTTTTTTAAGAATTTATTTTGCTTGTTTTGATTTATGCTTTTTTTTTTTTAGTTTTATATTTTCAAAACTATTTATTTATTTATTATTTAGATTTAGTTTCAAACAGAACTGCAAAAAAAGCAAAATTTGAAAATTATATTAAAGAAAATTATTATTATCAATAATAATAATTCTTTCTTTATTGGCCACAAGGACCACCAAAATATTTAGGACAATACACTGACAAAGGATGGTGGGCATTTACATAGAGATGAATAAATCATAAAACTAGTTTCAAATTTTGGCACAAAGTCAGGAATTGTACAGGAGGGGACAGCCAATAATAATCCTTTCTACTGTAGGCACCATGCCAGAAATTTGTGGGGAGGGGACAGTTGATTACATCAACCCCAGTACTTGTCTGGTACTTAGTTTATCAACCTTCAAAGGATAAAAGCTGAAGTCGACTTCAGCAGAATTTGAACTCAGATCGGGCAGATGGACAAAATGCCACTAAGCACCTTGCCCAGCATGCTAACAACTTTGCCAGCTCACAACCTTAATAATAATAATAATAATAATAATAATAATAATAATAATAATAATAATTCTTTCTATTATAGGCACAATGCCTGAAATTTGGGGGAGGGGGACAGTCAATTGCATCAAATCCAGTATACAACTGGTACTTATTTTATTGACCCCCAAAAGGATGAAAGGCAAAGTTAATCTTGATGGAATCTGAACTCAGAACATATAGATGGACGAAATGCCACTAAGCTTTTTGCCCAGCGTGATAATTCTGCCAAACAAATTGCCCCAAGTACATATCTTTTTATCTGTCATTACAGGAATGTAAACAAACCAACACCAGCTGTCAAATAATGGTGAGGAAACACATGCACAAACACACACATTCATATATACATATATATATATTGGAAGGTTTGGAGGTGATGTACATGAATTATATATTAGAAAAAATAATAAGGTACTCAGATATCTGGATGGTTGTACATTTACAGATTTTTATTATTAATATGTCACACAACCATCCAGATATCTGAGTACCTTATTATTTTTTCCAATATATATATATATACAGGGTGCATAATGTATTTGAAGACATACCTTTTACCCTTTGGGGGTCATTGTTGCATTTTTTGCAAACTCTGTATAATCTTCATTTCAGAAAATAATAATAATAGCAGACCCTCAGCTTACTCAAGAAATGAAGAGGCATGCTGTTTACATGTGGAGGGTTGTTGAGAGAGTGGTCAATGAATATGTCCATAGCACCAAAGATTCTTTGAAAGCTGCCATAGTCAGAGTAATGTCGAAAATGAACCAGGACCCCTTGATTTGAGCATGTAAAAGATTTAGATCTCATATAGAAGCAGTTGTTGAAGCTGAAGGTAGCTTTATTGAGTAACATTATAGAAAAGAATGTTTATTTTTATCCTCCTAGCCTTTTTTGATAAATAAAGTTATTATCTGTTATTATATATCTGTTTCTTTTATAAACATAAATCTCTCCTCAAATATCTTATGCACCCTGTATATGTTGCGCTTCTTTCAGTTTCTCTCAACCTAATTCACTCACAAGGCATTGGTCAGCCTGAATCTTCAGCACAAGACATTTGCTCAATGTGCAATGCATTGGGACTGAACCCAAAACACCACATGGGGTTGTAAATTGAGCATCTTAACTACACAGCCAAGCCTGTGCCTAAATATTTAAGACCAAAAGAAGAGAAAAAAAACTCAGAGTAGGAAGAATTTTAACAAAATCACCTAAACCGTTTTAGTCCGGTAATCTACTGGTTGATAAATTGTATCAATATTGGTATTTCCTTTGGCTTGGTTTCTATGATTTGATGCCCATCCTAATGCCAACCACTTTACAAAGTGTACTGAGTGCGTTTTACATGGTGCTATCAACAATGCTCTTGACATGGCACAAGCACCAGTGCTTTTTATGTGACACCATCACCAGCACTTTGTATGTGACACCATCACCAGCACTTTGTATATGGAACCATCACCAGTGCCTTTTATGGGACATCAGCACCCACCCACACCAATACTTTTTAAGTGGCACCTTGGTTTTAGGATCTCAATTTTATCACAGTGGGTGGGTAAAAAATTATCTAAAAAATTCAAGGACCAAAACGAAAAGCAGGGATGGGATAAATATCGAAATTAATTGTAAAACTATAAAAATGGAAATTAAATTATTTTGGTGTGATATAGGGATGGAAGTGTTTGGGAATTAGTTTATATGCAATATTGATCATGTATGTGTAGTAATTGTGGATTTGTTAATGTGTGTGTGTGAGTGTGTGCATATTTGTGATTGTGCATGTATATGTACAGTGTTCCTCTGTGATGTTGAGTATTTGAGTGACTCATGTGAATGTGTGTCTTTAAGCTTTGATCTCTATAGAATGCTTTTAGAAAGAAAGTATAAAGAAATACACCATTATAACAGAAAGAATCAGACTTAAGGCACACAGAAAGGAAATGAAATTATGTCTTTATAACGCTTCATAGACACACACACACACACACACACACACACATTCATACACAAGCAAAACAAAAAACAAAGGTACACATATGCACACACAAACACATACACCCATTCACTCCCACAAACCTGTGCTGACATACATGCAGAAACATACACTTACATTTACATACACAGAAATTTCCACATAGCCATGCAAACACATTCTTATAAACACACAAACACACACACACTTTTTCATACACTCTCTCTCTCTCTCTCTATCCTACACACAAATGCACTCACAGATTCTCATAAGCACTGAGACACACTCATTCACACATAGAAAAGGAGAGAATGAGTGAGAAAGAGACTGACTTCAGAAGGAAGAAAGGTAGGTTATTATGGAGGTAGGTAGGTTAGTAAGAAATTCAGTACAAATGGAATGGAATCAAATCGAATGAAATGAAATATAACTTACCCTTTCTCTTCAAACAGCTCTTGCATTTCCATGCACTTAAGTTCCACTTTCCGTTTCCGCTCATGATCAAGAATTTCGTAATTTGAAATTTTGACGGAAACTGGTGGTTCGGAAGAGACTTTCACTTCCTCTTTAGACTTATTGTAAGCAATCATTGATGGCGGCAGCGG
>NC_069005.1:8745055-8745929 GCF_001194135.2 Octopus bimaculoides | reverse complement strand
ATATATATATATATATATACACACACACATATATAAGGATTTATCTCATTACCAAAAATAAATCCTTATATTCACACGCTGATATATGACCTATGTTGGACCCCTAATTCACATAATCACCGAACCTGGAGCTTAACTATGGTCTATCCATAGCACTTACTCAGCATTACCTGACACCGCTGGGTCTCATTGACACCATTACTTCTCATAACCTCCATATACACACACACACACATACACACATATATATATATATATGTATGTATGTAGGTACATGTGTATATATCTGTGTCTGTGCATGTGTATCTTCATACACATGCATACACAAGTATGTCCATTTTTATTTATCATTATCATTTAATATTCACTTTTCCATGCTCGAGATATAGGACAAATGACTGTGATACCTGGCACCTTGCCTTATGCAGGAAGACCCATACTCCATGGCAGAAGTATTAAGACCGATCCTTCTGGTAGTGTAAAGCATTCACCCGTGCAGTGTGGCATAAAAGGTGACACATAAAAGCACCTGTGCAGTGCCACATAAAAGCGCACATGCAGTGCCACATAAAAGCACCCGGTGCAGTTTACATCTACTAAATTGTCTCACAAGGCTTTTATTAGCATGGAGCTATTGTTGAATACACTCACCCAAGGTACCATGCAGTGGGACTGAACTTCAAGCCATGTGGTTGCAAAGCAGATTTCTTAAAGGCACAAAAATGCTTGCACACCACACCCAAGCATACATATACGTATATATTCATGCATACATGTGCACACAGACACACACTCACACATACATGTATGTTTGTATGTATGCATATGTATATATGTGCATATATATATATATATATATATATATAGAGAGAGA
>NC_069005.1:8741433-8742467 GCF_001194135.2 Octopus bimaculoides | reverse complement strand
ATATATTTATATATATGTACATACATACATAAATATATACATGTACATATATACACACACACATATATACATACATACATAAATAAATATATACATGTACATATATGCACATATATATATACATATATACATACATACATATATATATACATTTATACACATATATTTACATATATATATATATACACATATATACACATATATACACACATATATATATGCATATATATATACACACATATATGCATATATATATACACACATATATATGCATATATATATATACACACATATATACATTGATATATACTTAGACGTGTGTGTCTATATGAATTTATGATTGCCTGTGTGACTAAGTGCGACAGAGTGTAAATGATTTGAGAGAAAATACAGGTATAAGAGGCATCAGATGAAGTGAGCAAGAGAGAAGATTGCACTGGTATGGTCATGCAATGCATATAGATGAGGACAGCTGCACAAAGAAGTGCCAATCTCTAATTTTGGAGAGTACTTGTGGAAGGGGTACACCCAGGAAGATGTGGGACAAAGTATTGAGAAAGAATCTTCAGACATGAAGTCCCACAGAGATGAAAAGGGACCAAGACTTCTGGCAGTTTGCTGTGCCTGAGAAGACACATCAAGGTAAGTAAAAACTGTGGCCATTCATACATACATACAGGTGTGTGCTCTACATCCCTCTCTCAGCTGAGAGGTCTTTCTCTTGAGAGCTTGCACAAGCTGGTGTCATATAAAAAGCACTCGTGCCACGTTGAAGCACCCATGCAGCTGCAACATAAAGGCACCCATGCTGGTGCCAAACAAAAGCACCTGTGCTGGTGCCACATAAAAAGCACCCAGGAAGGGCATCTAGTCATAGAACCCATACCAAAACAGACAACTGGACCTTGGACCCTGGACAGCTCCTGTCAAACAGTCCAACACATGCCTGTATGGAAAATGGATGGAAAATGATGATGAATTTGATTATTCAAGTCTCTCTGTCTATATCTCTTTATATATATATATATATATAT
>NC_069005.1:8737798-8741423 GCF_001194135.2 Octopus bimaculoides | reverse complement strand
TGATGATGAATTTGATTATTCAAGTCTCTCTGTCTATATCTCTTTATATATATATATATATATATATATATATATATATATATATACACACACACATATACATATATATGATATACCTTTATGTGTGCACGTGCATACGTGTATATAATTGTGCTGATACACAAACAAGAACATATGCAGACATGTTAATACACACATTTTCATATCAGACACAAAAACACACTTTCAGATATTTTC
The DNA here is from genome assembly GCF_001194135.2 of Octopus bimaculoides. Lineage (NCBI taxonomy): Eukaryota > Metazoa > Mollusca > Cephalopoda > Octopoda > Octopodidae > Octopus > Octopus bimaculoides. The sequence continues at coordinate 8,741,186 of NC_069005.1, read as the reverse complement.
ACCTACATACATACATACATACATGCAGGTACATACATAACATATAGATACATAAACATACACACATACAAAAGTATAACACAAGAAATTTTATCAAATACCAATTCAGATGAATTGAAAATCTAAAATGAAGCATTTTACACAATTTCTTTGAAATTTCATTTATTCTTCTACTTAATTCGATGAAGAGTAGAAATATTTGCCAAAGAACATAATAGTGGAATATTTCTACATTTGTAATTGACAAGTAATTCCAAATAAAACACAAGACACATTTGAAAGTAAGCTAAATTGTTTATAGCAGCTAGGATGAGGCTACGAGCAAAGCAATCTTTGTCTCATAGTAAAAATGTGGATGAGAGGAAGCTCTTGCTTTTCTTTTTATTGTTTAACCTCCACTGGTTTCAGTCATTGTATTGTGGCCATGCTGGGGTACCCTCTTGAAGTGTTTAGTTGAACAAATTGACTCGAGTAATCATTTTTTAGGTCTGGTATGTGTTTGCATATGCGCGTGTGCGTGCATGCATTTCTTTATTTTCATGTTTGTTGTCCCCACTACTTATAAGTACTGTTTGATAACCAGTGTTGGTTTGTTTGTTTCCTTGTAACCTGGCAGTTCAGCGAAAGAGAACATACGTGCATACACATAAACATACATTCATAGAGACATAAACATACATACAGATATAGACACATAAACATTACACATACACATGCGTACATAGACATATATACAAACACACACATACATACAGAGATATATATACAAACACATACATACATATATATATATATATACACACACATATACATACATATATATATACACACACACATATACATACATATATATATATATATACATACACACATACAATGGCTCAGGGAAGGGGCTAAAGCAAAGGCTTAATTAGGGTGGTACATTAGCATAATGAGTAGAGCATCAGACAAAGTGCACTGGCAGCAGCAGCAGCAACAACAGTTACAACAATGAGCAAATGAGAGACCCTTTATAGAATCACCTGATGTGCTAGAAATAACAACTGAACAGATTGCTGTGTCAAATGTAATACTTATTTATCCACATTGTTCTGAATTAATCCTGCATTATCTTGTAGCTTTGAGATTTCAGTTATGCGATTGTTTATTTTGAGAAAGACATGGTTGGCTAAGTGTGAAAGGCTGAATCTGTCTAGTTTGAAGGTAAAACATGCAGATTATTTTGGCCAGATATGACTGGTTTAACTGCTAAAGGACTCAATAAAGAAAAACCCACATTGGATAGCACATGTAGTCCTAAGTATTTTCAACACACCTAAAAAGATGAGATGGCTAAAGCTGAAATGTCTACAATCATAGTTCAGCCAATCAGAGCTGACCAGGGGCTAAAGAACAATAGCCAGAACAATAAAACAATTATATTCAACAACTGTGAAACCATTTCAGATGTAGAGTTTCAATGGCTTCAGTGTACAAAGAAAATTATTAAAAGTAACAAAACAAAACGAAATAAATAAATAAATAAATGGGAGGAGTGGGAGGGGTGGTGATAATGAAATCAAATTATAAAAATTAATACGATTGCAATTTTCATCCAATGAAAATCGCATAAAAGAAAAATTAAGGCGTTTGTAATTTTTATCCAATAAGATCACATACAAAAGCAAAAAACAAAAAAAAAAATCAATGTACTAATAATTGTTATCCAATGAAATCACATAAAAGAAATTAATTTGATTGCCATTTTTCCCGAGATGGTTTAGGAATTCTTTTTTTTTTTTAATCTTTTCTGATTTTTTTTCCCTATCAAAATAATAATAATAATAATGATGATAAAAATTAAAAAGAAAATTATGTGCGGTGTTTTAGATGTTTTTTCGCCATAATTTCAGAATGGCATTTGATGCAGGCATAGCAGAATGGTTAAGAAATTTGCTTTCTAACACCGTGGCTATGGTGTTTGGTATCACATGGTGTGTCTTGGGGCAAATGTCTTTTACTTTAGCCTCAGGCTAACAGATTCCTTTGTAAGTAATACTCAAGTGACAGATGCCTGACAAGCACAAGTGTATGAGAGAAAGAAATCAGTATGTGTTATGCAGGATGCAGTCATCTATAATAATAAACACAAAATTCTGCCTGCCCAAAATTCTGTCTGACCCCTGTATCTCAGTCTGCATTTGCTCTACACAGACATATTACAGTAACCCCTCGATTACATGGGTGTTACATTCCAAAACCTTCCGTGATAGGTGAAAATCCGTGAAGTAGAAACAGTACTGTACTGTATAATTTTTAAAATTACTTCTATAATTTGTATATATTCATTTTATTATAAATGCAAAACAACACCAGAGAGGAATCAGTGTAGTAAGCTTAAATAATAAACTGCAATAGGGAAAGGGATTACTGTATACCTTTTTGGAATCAAGACAATCCTGGGATTGAAAACCTGCCCTTTATTTGGTTCTTGAACATCCAGCATTTGGATCAGGTCTGGATGAGGATTTGTTATAAACTAACAGTTGAAAATTCAAATTTCAAAAGAACTCCAAAAATTTGTGAACTTCCGAGTTTTTCATTTAAACCATATTGGTAGGGTACCAATAAATGCTTTACTATTATTGTTCTCTTTAGTTTGGGGTTGCAGGTCCAATTAGCCTTCCACAGGAGCTAGGTTTAAAGTTTCCACGGAGTGCGGCTATTAAACTAGTCTGTTATAATGTTGCAATTAGCAACTAAGTGAAACACATGCACCATGTCCATTAAATGAGATGGCCATATTATACATATCAACAAAACTTTGTTTCAACCATTAGGCTGTGGTTGGGCTGGGGAAATGCCTTGAAGAATTTTAGTCAAGCAAATCAACCCCAGTACTTCTTTATTTTTAAACCTAGAATTTATTTTGTCACTCTCTTTTGCTGAACTATTTAGTTTTTGGGAGATAAACACACCAACACCGGTTGTCAAGCAGTGGTGGGGTAAAACACACACATATATATATAAAGGTGAGTGAGCTGGCAGAAAAGTTAACACGCCGGGCGAAATGCTTAGTGGTATTTTGACTGCTGCTACGTTCTGAGTTCAAATTCCGCCGAGGTTGACTTTGCCTTTCATCCTTTTGGGGTAGATTAAATAAGTACCAGTTATGCACTAGGGTCGATATAATTGACTTAATCCATTTGTCTGTCCTTGTTTGTCCCCTCTGTGTGTAGCCCCTTGCAGGCAGTAAAGAAATGACACATATATATATGTCTATTCCGTGGACCAATGAGGAGATCATTAATAGAATTTCTGAAAGACTCTCAAGATGCCCACACACATGTAAATGTACTTTAACACAATGCAGTGGGAATGAATTTGAATAACTGTTAACATAATTTAC
>NC_069005.1:8732344-8737303 GCF_001194135.2 Octopus bimaculoides | reverse complement strand
ATATATATATATATATATATATATATATATATGTATATATATCCTTTATCTTTTACCTTCTTTTACTTGTTTCAGTCATTAAACTGCAGCCATGCTGGGGCACTGCCTTGAAGAATTTTTATCTGAATGTATCAACCCCAATATTAATTTTTTATAAGCCTGACAACTTTCTCTGTCGCGGTCATTGTGACGATAACACACTACACACTTTCCATCAACGTACTGCTGTAAATAGTGGAAGTGAGCCAGAATGTTAAAAGTTAGTGCACATGCACAGCAAGCAGAGTTCAAGGTCAACCTTTGCCAAGCAGCTTTACTCTGCATGCTTTGGCTTCATTACTATGGCAACAGTCAGGATACCTATTGATCAAACCTCATATGTGTACACACACACACACACACACACACACACACACACACATATATATATATATGTATATATATGAATGAGAAAAGGCGCAAAAAGGGGAAAATGAATACAAATGGGACAACTAAGCAGTTTTCATCTCATTGGTTATCCAGACCAAGGAATTTGCAGTTTCAGCATATTTAAGGTGTGTGTGTGTGTGTGTGTGTGTGTGTGTCATATGCATGCACAAGCATGCATGCATGTTTCAGATCTTATAGAATCACTGGAAATGGAAAGAATTCGGCCTTTTTATGAGCATTAAGTATATAGTCCAAGTTTCAACACCATAAAACAATATTCTGAGGACGTATGTTTTATGCCTTCTGATTTTATGCTTTGTATTGAGTATTTTGTTCTCTGCTGCTCTTTTCCTAAAGTGTTCCTCGAAGTTTGTGCCTGCCTTACCTCAACCCTAATAATAACCTTTTTATCTAAAGATGCTGATGACGGCACAAAGGAACCTGACTTTTACCAATGAACGCCTATCAAAGGTGATGAAAACACAAACAAGTGCTTCTATCTTGTGACAGTGGAACTGGCTTCTTTGTGCTGATCGCTATCTACTGAAAAGGTTTTGAATACCAAATAAAGCTAAATATCTCATGGTGAGATAAAATAACCAGCAGTTAAGTGTTGGAGGTGAGAGATGTGAGGGTGGGATGGGTAGAAAGAAAATCGAGACTAGATATTCATTATGAAGCTCAAACTGACCTCGTCAAAAGAACATTTGAATCACCTTGTGTGTATGCATATGTGTACATATATATATATATATATATATATATATAGGTGTAGCTGTGTTGTTAAGAGGCTTGCATCCTAGCCACCTGGCTTGGGGTTCAGTCCCACTGTATAGCACCTTGGGCAAGTGTCTTCTAACACAGCTCTGGGTCAACCAAAGCCTTCTGAGTAGGTTATGTAGAAAGAAACCAAAAGAAGCCCATCAAAGCAATCTATAAATCTACCAATCTAATATATAAATATATTGTGCCAGTACCATGTAAAAAGCATCCATGCCAATGTCACATAAGAATCACCAGTGTTGATGCCATGTAAAAGGCATCCATGCAGGTGTCACATATGGAACACTTGTTCCAGTGCCCTGTAAAAAATACCCTGTATACTCTGTGGAGCGGTTGGCATTAGGAAGATCATCCAACCATAGAAACTATACCAAAACAGACAATTGGAATCTGGGCAGCTCTCTGGCTTGCCAGCTCCTGTCAAACCTTCAAACCCATGCCAGCATGGAAGATGGACATTAAAATGATGATGACGATGATGATATACATTATATATATGGCTCTGGGTACGGTCCCACAGCGTGGCACCTTGGGCCAACCAAAGCTTTGTGAGTGGATTTGATAAACAGAAACTGAAAGAAGCCTTGTCCGATGAACGGGAACGTGAAACTCAGAGTAACGGTTTTTTTGTTATATTTCTGCTGCTTTTAAATACAGTATATATATATATATATATATATGTATGTGTATATATATATATATATGTATATCTGTGCGCGTGTCTTTGTGCATGAGAGTGTCTGTATGTGTGAACATTTTCATCACTGTATGTATCTTTTACTTGTTTCCATCATAAGACTGCGGTCATGCTGGAGCATAACCTTGAAGCACTTTTAGTCGAATGAATCAACCTCAGTATGTATTTTCTAAACTTTGCACCTATTCTATCAGTCTGTTTTATCGAAATGCTATGTTATGGGGATGTAAACAAACTAACACTGGCTGTCAAGCAACGGTGGGAGAGAAACACAGATACAAAGACACACACACACACACACACATATATATATATATACATATACACAACAGGCTTCTTTCAGTTTCTGTCAACGAAATCCACTCAAAAGGGTTTGGTTGGCCCAAGAGTATAGCAGAAGACGCTTGCCCAAGGTGCCAAACAATGAGACTGAACCCGGAGCAATGTGATTCGGAAGGAAGCTTCTTACCACACAGTCATATCTGCAAAAACAAATGTAAATATTATGCAAATACTGGTTATGTTGTGCACACAGTATTTGTTCCATCCAAATTGGACAGATACTCCCTTGTCGCTCTCACTGCCATAAATGACATGAACCAGGGATTGGCCTGATGGAATCCAGCCTTGCCCCTCCTGCCTCTTCTCCCATCCACCCCTCCCCAACGGTGCTATTGTTTGTAAAATGCATATAATATAAAGTAGAATGTAACTGGATGCTATTGGTTAGCTGCTGGGAATGGCTAGAAAAGTGCACCAGAAAGAAATGAAGGGAAAAAAAGTCACAATAAAATTAACCAAAAAAAAAAACACATTAAAAAAAAACAGTAAAACCCCGATCAATAATTAGTGCATGTCAAACTAATTATATAAACAATGTTGTTTATTCAAGCCTGTCTTTCTATTGCTTCGCTGTGTCTCAGTCCCTCTCTCTCTCTCTCTCTCAATGTCTATCCACCTCTCTTCTTCTATCAATTTATATCTTCCTCTCTCATTTGTCTGTCTCTCTCTTTCAAGTTCTATCTTACCCTCTTTCTTTTTCTCTCTTGCGCTTTTTCATTCAGCTTGTAGTGCTTCATCTTTCCCATATCTCTCTCTCTCTCTCTCTCTCTCTTCCTATCTCTGTCAGTCCTTGTTGTATTTCTTCTGTCTGTCTCTCACCCAGTTTTTGCCTCATTTCTCCCTATATATAGTTATACCCACGTCTCTCTCACCCCCATACATACCTCAGTCTCTGTAGTCTCTCCTACTCATTTTTATTGCTTCTTCATCCCCATCTTTCTCTCTCTCTCTCTCTCCCTCTCTCTCTGACTCCCTCCCTTATATATATTGACACAGCAGTTTTACAAGTGTTTGAGAGCAAGAATCAATTTGTTAAGTAATTGCAGTTATTGTAATGCCATAACAGTTACAGAGAGAGAGACAGACAGAGAGAGAGACAGAGACGAACAGACAGAGGAAGTGAGATAAAAAGAAAGAGAAGAGAGAGAAAAATCCAAAGAGAAAGAAAGAGAGAGGGAGAAGAACTCAATGTCCGCATATCATTGCATCAATGGAATATATTTTATTAATAAAGTAATAAAACAAGCATAAAAATAATTTTTAGAAATAGTTAAAACAATAAAAAGTCACCCCACAGCATTAATAATACAGGACTCACTCACAAACTGGGAATGGTTACCAACAAACATTGGTGGAAGCTTATACAACCAATTAATTATGCCCCTGTGGAAAAAGTAAGAAAAACAAATTATGTGAAAATAGGTGTGGGTGAAGGTGAGGTAGTTAAGAAGTTTGCTTCACAACCTTCGGATTCTGGGATCAAATTAGGGTAATGTAACCATGTGTTGACAAGTAACTGGTGAATGAAATTCGGCAGGTGGAAACTGCAATGAAGCTTGCTCCATACACCTGTACTTACACATGTACACACACATGCATGCACAAGCACACATAAAACGGGCTTCTCACAGTTTCCTTCTTCTAAATTTCACTCACAAATTATTACCCAATACAGGGTTTATCTTTTAATTTTTTTCTGTTTCAGTCATTTTATTTTATCAATGTCTTTTGCCAAACTGCTAAGTAATGCTATGCGTTTTCTTGAGTAGACAGCATGGCCTGTTTTGCTTCATGCAACAATGACAGATAAAGTTTCCATCCATATATATATACACACACACACAGACACACGTGTGCATGTGTGTATCTATGATTGTGTGTGTGTACTTCTGACAGCCTGTGATGACTAAATGGGCATCATGCAAGCAAAGTTGCTTGTTTCCTTGTCTTCCATGAAGAAAAAAAAAACGTGTCTGTGAGGAAAATATTTACTTGCCTGGAAACAGGTGAGCATTGGTGACAGGAAAGGCATATGGCCCGAGAAAATTTGCTTCAACAAATTCCACCTAACCCATGCAAGCATAAAAAAGGGGACATTAAAATGATGATGACGATGGTAATGATGATGGTGTGTGTGTGTGTGTGTGTGTGTGTGAATTTACTCAGGTACCTAACACTGAAGAATTAGGAGCCATCATCTCAGCAGGTGTTACAGTTTTAAGATACAATGGGGCTCATAATTACTAACCAGAAATCCCCAATGGTTTGTTGTACTGCCCTGCTGCACATCCGTTGACTTATTCAGATACATCCTTCCAATTCAGACACCTTGGTAGCATCATTTCTAATGACTCGGCAGACTAAACAAAGAGATTCTAAACCACTTCAGGCAGGTCTCTCTATCTTTTGGAAGGTACAAAATCAGGCTCTTTCTACAGAATCATCTCAGACAATGTACCATTTGTGTGTCCATATACATACACACACACATAAATATATACATACTACATGCATGCATGCAGATACATACATTTATATGTATATAAACATATATATATATATATATATACATACTTATACAAAGCATGATACAAATATATGCTTAGATATGTATGTATATACAAATATATTAATGTTGATATATATATATATATATATGTATATATACATATATATATATATATGTATATACAAATATATATAATGTG
>NC_069005.1:8728286-8730741 GCF_001194135.2 Octopus bimaculoides | reverse complement strand
ATTTTTGTGTGTTTATCAATAGATAGATATTAATAGGTGTATAAGTGTGTGCATATATATATGAGTGTGCGTGTGTGTGTGTGTGTGTGTGTGCGTGTGTTTGTGTAAATAATAAATTACAAGAGACTGTATAGAGTACTTTAAATCGATACAGGTTTACAAAAATACTCTTAGTCTAGTCAGAACCATATGTTAAAATTTGGCTTCCACTTACAAATAGAATTGTCTGTGATTTGTCATTTATAATTTTTCCCAGATAGGAAAATGATGCAGTTCAATGTGAATGGTGCTGTTGATAACGACAGCAATTTGTTTGTTATTCCAAGAGTTACCATTTCAATAAAGAGTGTTTGTTGCCATTGAAGAAATAATAATAATAATAATAATAATAATAATAATACTCAAGGCACAAGGCCTGAAATTTGGTGGGAGGGTTTCAGTCAGTTACATCTACCCAAGTGTTTCACTGGTACTTAATTTATCGAGCCCAAAAGGATGAAAGGCAAAGTCGACTTTGGTGGAATATGAACTAAGATCATAAAGACATACAAAATACCACTAAGCATTTTTCCACTGTGCTAACGATTCTGCCAGCTTGCTACTTTCGATAATAGTAATAATAATGATAATAATAATGGTTTCAAATTTCACCATAAGGGCAGCAAGTTTGGGGGAGGGGATGAGCTAATTACATCGACCCCAGTGTTTAAATGGCGCTTATTTTATTGACCCCGAAAGGATGAAAGGCAAAGTCAACCTCAACAGAACTAGAACTCAGAATGGGTGAAATGCCACTAAGCATTTCATCCACTGGGCTAACAATTCAACCAGCTCAATGCTTTCAATAATAATAATAATAATAATAATAATAATAATAAGGATAATAATAACAATAATAGTTTTAAATCTTGGCAGTCTTATCACAGTAATATCACAGTGGATAAATAAGCATCTGGAAATAACAAAAACAACTTATTTTCAGAAAAACAAAAAGAATGCTGTAAGGGCTTGTGTGGCTGTAAAGATCAGTTACTGAAGTATTGATCAATAAAGTTTTAACCAAAGACTGAAGAAGGAAACCACCAAAGCATGGCATGGATAGAGTGCCAGAAGTTTTTCCAGAATATTTTTCCATACGAAGTGGCTGTGTGGTAAATAGCTTGCTCACCAACCACATGGTTCTGGGTTCAGTCCTACTGCATGGCACCTTGGGCAAGCGTCTTCTACTATAGCCTTAGTAGTTTGACAAAAGACTGATAGAATGAGTACTAATGAGTAGAATGCCTGGAGTACTAGGCTTTAAAATGTAAATACTGAGATCAATTCATTTGACTAAAATTCCTCAAGGTGGTGCTCCAGCATGGTCATAGACTAATGACTGAAAGAAGTGAAGACAAAGACTTCATGATGAGTAACAAGCAAATGAATCTGCAAATGCAAACAAGAGAGATAATTATAAAAACTAACACCATCTCTATTAGAAGGGGAACATTCCAAGGCTCCCCCTCCTCCTCCTCCTCTCTCTCTCATTCCTTCTCTGCATTTCCTCACAGTCAGGTGTTAAAACCTTCAACCAGCTTGTCAAAGTTGTCTGAACTCACATGTAAATGTTATGGGAAAACATAATCAACTATCTTCTGTATTTGAATGATAAAGAGTTGTACGCTGCAGGTGATAGAAAATTATCAACTAGAAACACAGCCACTGATAGTTTATGGATTTACTAGATGAGCTGATGCAAGATTCTGATTAGAAAACTGTGTCGAGTCAATTTTCAAGAGTAGAAAATTCAGGAACATTGATATTATGTTTATTAAAGAACCAGAGATAAGAGAACTGAAACAAACACTCAGTTACAAATAGTTAGAAGAAAACATCAAACAGGAATATCATAAGTCATTAAAATAATGTTTAAAACAACTAAAAGATATTTTAAGGAAGAATTGTAAGAGTATTTGATCTAAACGAAATTTTTTCAACCATTTTTGTAGTGCCGAATGGATTTCACACTACCAAACATTTCAGAGATGATTCTTATAAATTATTTAAACTCTTATGAAATAACTTTCAGAATATTAACGAAAAACATTTTACAACACTGCTTCATATGTCTACTATGTATTCTGGGGTCGGCAGAATCAAACAGATGAATTTGTTGTTAGATTTAATCGTAGAGAATTACTTCAAAATACTATCACACAATATACATGTTTGTATGAATGTGTGTGTGTGTGCTTGCATGTGGGTGTGCATGAATGTATGTGCATGAATTAGGGAGTGTCTTCTAAAAGTGTTCATCCAAATCACTGAATTAGGGAATTGAACAAATGCGCTTGCCATTGGAAAAAAATACACGGAAATATACATACATATTTCTGAAAAAGATTCTTTATGAAAAAAAACGTATAAATGTATATGTGCATGTGTGTATGCATTACAAATGAACAAATATATA
>NC_069005.1:8727761-8728246 GCF_001194135.2 Octopus bimaculoides | reverse complement strand
TTTTTTTTGCTAATGACAGATTATAAAATATATTCTCCTGTTATTTTAAACTATTATTTTAAAAAATCCTCCCCTCTGAATATTTAAAGAGTCAAATAATATGAGCCAAAAAAAAAATGACAGGTTCATAAGGAAACCATCCAATGGATTGCATGAATGTGCATGCATGGGGCAGTGGGGTAGGGTTGTAATGCACAGATTTATAGGGTGAAAGCTTATACACCCTCTTCATTATATATATATATCATAAGATAATTTATTCCCAAGACTAACTCCAATATACTTGAGTATTTAGATTTCTACTAACATTTCTGCAACAGTCAAGAATTATTTATTTATTCATGTGTGTATGTGTGAGTGTGCATGTATGTTTTATGTATGTATATGTGTGTGTATATGTATATATACATATATATGTATTTTTGTATGTGTTATATATATATATATATATATATGTATATATATATATATATATATATGTATGT
>NC_069005.1:8726603-8727751 GCF_001194135.2 Octopus bimaculoides | reverse complement strand
GTATGTATGTATATGTATATATGTATGAATACATGTGAGTACATGTGTGTATATATGTATGTATATATGTATTATATGTGTGTGTATACGTATTGATAAACAGAGGGAGGGAGTGTGTGAGCAAGTTAGGGAGGGGCAGAGAATGAGTGAGGGAGAAAGAATGACAGAGATTATCAAGTATATCTATAAAATACTGACATTGCCTTCGGACATAAATGGCATATATGCTTGCATATCTGAATGTGTGTGTGTGCACATATATATGTGTGTGTGTGTGTGTGTGCACATATATATGTGTGTGTGTGTGTGTGTGCATGTATCGATGGATGGATGAATGAATATGTAGACTTTTCTGTTGAGCTTCCACTTTAAATATATTTACAAAACAGCAAGCATTCAATTACTTGGATTGTACAGCGATACTAATTTTATTGATTTTGCAACCTTCTATCAAAATCATTGAGAAAAACGATACAGAAGAAGGGGAGGGTAATGAGAGGTGGAGAGAGGGAAAGAAACAGAGATGGAGTGAGGGGAAAATGAGAGATGGAGAGAGAGAGAGAGAGAGAGAGAGAGAGAGAGAGAGAGAGAGAGATTGTAAGAGAATAAAGAATCAGGTGATAAAAATTTGACATTTTCCCATTCTCTTCCAGAAACCCCTCAATCTATCTGCACTCACATAAATACTTATTTTATATACATACATACATACATACATATATATATATAAATGTGAGTATATATATATATATATATATATATATATATATACACACACATACACACACAAATATACACACTTGTATGTAGATATAACCCCCACCTCACTACAAACACATATACACACACACACATGTACATACACATATGGATATATATGCAGACACATATTCATATGTATGTACATATATATGCATTTATATCTAAACATATGCACAACTATATATATATATATATATATATATATATATATATATATATATATATATATATATATATATATATGTACACAATTACATATTTCTATATAGATAGAAATATATGTATACACACACATATACTTGACAAGCATTTTATCCAATGCTGTGTGTGTGTGTATGTATATATATATATATATATATATATATATATATATATATATATATATA
>NC_069005.1:8710854-8726491 GCF_001194135.2 Octopus bimaculoides | reverse complement strand
AATGTGAAGTTATATTTAAATAATTTAGCAATAAATTAGATTAATTTTTCTACCATAGAATTTTAGATTTGAAAGATGAATATTACGTTCTGAATATGTATGCTACATTAAATTCACTCAAACTGCAAAGAATGAATTCAGATTTTTACTGAATTTATAACTCTTTATTAAACAACACCAAAAACAACAGTAACAACAACTAGAAATAGTATAAAAATCTATTTTGTCTTATCTTTTTCTTTCTTTTTTTTTTTGTATTATTATTATTATTATTATTATGGTGATGGTGGTAGAAGGGGGAAGGATCATAAAATTGAATTAGGATAGGATGATGATCATTCAAGACCTGTTAGAAAAAAAAAGTTTTGTTTTGTTTTGTTTTTTTATTCGAAAAAAAAAAATTAATATTGCTGTTGAATACAGTTTTAAAAATTTATTATATTAAAAATTAAAATATGAATTTAAGAAACTGACATAAAAGAAGAAGAAGAAGAAAAAGATGAAGATATGTAAGAAGGAAATGTCTAAGAAAGATGAAGGAGAAGAATATGATTCCTCATGAGGAGATATTTACCCAAAGGTGTAACTGTTAATTTTTTCTGACTCTATTTTTCATGAGCAGCAACATAATTAAAAGAAAATAGAAAAATATAAAGCAAGAAATTCCTGTTTCGCTTATTAATAATAATAATTGTTTCTAATTTAGGCACAAAGTGAGCAATTTCGAGACAAGGGTGTTAACTGATATCATCAACTCCAGTACTTGACTGGTATTTTACTCCATGAACCTCGCCGTAGTAATAACACAATTGTTTCCAATTTAGGAACATGGTTGACAGCTTTTTGAAGAGAGATGACAAGAGAAAACCTCAGTATTTGACTGCTACTATATTTTTATTTTATTCAACTCGCCCCCACCCCCAAGGGATGAAAGACAAAGCTGACCTTGGTAGGATTTGAACTCAGAATGTAAATAATTGAGAGGCGTACCACAAAGCATTTTGTCAAATGCTCTAACAATTCCACAAATTAGTCACTTTGATAATAACATAATTATTTCTAATCTAGGACCAAGGTCAGCAGGTTTTTGAAAAGGAGAGGCCAAGATAGTGTTGTCAATCCCAGTACATGACTGGTACTTTATTTTATTGAACTTTAAATGGATGACAAATTGACATCAATTGGAGTCAAATTCAGAATATATAAAGTTAGAAGAAATACCACTGATTATTCTCTCTGACACTAACGAATCTTCTCATTTTGCTACTCTTAGTTATTTGCAATTTAGGCACAAGGCCAGCAATTTGAGGGGAGGGTGTTTGTTATTTTAATGGTACTTTATTTTATTGACCCTTGAAAAGATGAAATGCAAAAGTGACCTCCTCAGTAAAATCTGAACTCAGAACATAGAGAGCCAGAACAAATAGCGTTCAACCTTTTGTCCAATGCTTTAACAATTCTGACACCAGGGTCCATACTGAGGACAGCAGAAGGACAAATTACAGAGAGAGAAAATATAAAAGCACACGGAAATAAGACTGAAAGAAAACAATAAGCAATAAATGATTTCTTATATTTGCTACAGGGTCATCAGATAAAAAGGGCAATCAAGGACAGGTTGTATAAAATTGGAATGAGAAAAGTTATGCAAAAGCATAAATGGTATCCACATAACTGAAGATACAGTCCTTCAATCAAGGAACCCCATGGATCCAGGATTACCTTGAGCACCGAAGCAAATGGACATTAAATGATAATTGATGAGTTCCAGTTCAGTTCACTTATGTTCAAAGAACTCCAGCTGTAGTTGTGACCATCCCCTCTTATTTCTTGGCAACATTACAGAATGTGCTGCCTTGCTTTTTAATATAACTGACTGTGAACTGAAGGCAATTTGGCTGCTATGTCTAGCAGGTCAAGAGACTGTGTAGAGACTCCCAAGCTGATTTGCTTTATTTACTTTTCTTCTTGGGTACGTAAATGGGGCCAAATAAAGTTACATATATGAGGAAAGAGAAAGTCTTGTTGCTTCTCATAACACATTTGGCTTACTTGTTTATATTCTCAGTTTATACACCCTGTGGGACATGCTTAATCAACCAGCAATAAAGAGCAGTCAAATTTTCCTCAAATCACACAATACTGTTTTAAAAGATGACTGGATAGCTATGGCCATATGCTATGAGATGGTTGGATGATATCCATAATTTCAGTAAATTATATTTGGGATGCTGGCCAGAGAGTGTAATGATGGTCACATCTGATAGGACCCTCTGTAGGCGGTACCTGAAGACTCTATCCATACAGCACTTATGGGAATAGCGAGCAGAGAAGATGGATCGATAGAGATATATCCTTAACTCAAAATATATATAAATTTTCTGCGTTGTTGAAAATAAGATGTTACATTATTAAAAACAGCAAATAACTTGGATTCATTAATTTCTGTTTTCACTTTCTATATTCTATTTTTTAGACTGAAACACAATACAATTGTTAATATTGGAATAAATACTAACCATAAAAATATGAATAGTTGCTAAGTGCAAATTAAAATCTGTCTAGATTTTAATATTTTATCACTCAAACACTTAGTACTTATATATCATTATATAACAACTTGAACAAAATTAATTATATTATACATTTTACTTCTCAAATCCTGATTCAATCTTTTAGTAGTTTCAATACTCAATTAAATATATTCTGACATATTCAACAATTATATATAAAATAATTACACAGAATATCACAATTACAATTATATCTATCCACCTATCTGTCTATCCATAGGTCAATCTATCCCTCTATTTATCTATCTATCTATCTATCTATCCATCCATCCTTCCATCTAATCACTAATCTATCTTTCAATCTATCTATCTATCCATCCAAACACCTGTCTATATCTATTTATCTATCTATTTATCTATCAAGCATTCTATCTCCATAACCATCCTCTGTATCTCTAAATATCCATCTATCTATCTATCTATCTATCTATCTATCTATCTATATCTCCCTACCTATCTAGCCATCCATTTATCTATCTATCCTGTCATCTATTTATTTCTTTAGCCATTCATATCTCTATCTATCTATCTATCTACCTATCTATACATCTATTTCTCCATGTATCCATCCATCTATCCCTCTAACCATCCACTGAGCCATCCAATAAACAGCAGAAGCTATTAAATATAGTACCTATTTGAAGAAGGAAAAAAAAAGTTCAAAGCTGCTCTTTGAGTTGAAGCATTTGAAAGATGAAACAGATAAAAGTTAAAAACTAGCAAAGTTTTAATTTTACTTATTAACTATTACTTTTACAGTGAAACCATCATTCCAATATTAACAGTTGTGTTATATGCAGTTCAGGATTAAAAAAATTAACAGACCAAAGTTATTCCCTCTAGTTAATAATATAATATTCTATTTCTGATATATTTGTATATTTTGATTTAAGGATAAAAAATTTCCTTTTGGATTAACTTCAATATTTCTTAACTGGCTTTCAGGCATATTATTATATATTAAATGTAATGAGGCTGGTTAAGTCATTTAATTAATTACCTTATATTATTATCACTCAATTTTTTTTTTAAGGCAGAGTATAGCAATATTAAGGAAGGGTGGCCATTACTCAGGGGTCTATTTTTAGCAGTAGTCTTATTTTAATATTGCCAATACATCTTATTGCAAAGTGGGCAGTAGGGTGGAAGGGAAGAAGGGGCATGAGTTGTTCAGCTTATATGAATACTTGCATATCAAAAGTTTGCTATACCAACAGGTTTTCCAATAATATTCAATAATATTGAACACCTGAGGATAATTCTGGTAGGATATTTGAATAGTAGATTCAATTGTAGAACTAGTATTCAAATAGCGTGCACATGTAAATGCATATGTATACATATTCATACATGCCCACACACATATATAAATATACATGCATATTTATGATGCAAATGTATATATATGCACATGTGTATATAATATGCATGGGCACCCTTCACGCCCATCAGGATGAAGAGGTTCAGTCACTCACTACAAATAAACTACTCCAATATGAGTTACTGCTGCTTCTGATGATATATATATATATATATATATATATATATATATAGGTGCAGGTGTAGTTGTGTGGTAAGAAGCTTGCTTCCCAACACGGTCCCAAGTTCAGTCCCACTGCATGGCACCTTGGGCAAAATCCTCTGAAAATCTTTCAGTTTTTGCCTTTTCTTTATTCACAAGTATACATCATCATCCTCATACTATTTAATGTCCGCTTTCCATACTGTCAAGGGGTGGACAGTTTGACTGAGGACTGGCAATCCAGGAGGCTGCACCAGGGCCCAATCTGATCTAGCAACGTTTCTACAGCTGGATGCTCTTCCTAACACCAATACAAGTATATATACATTCTATATATTAAACCCAAGGAGTTTTTTCTGCTTATTTCAACCATTGTCTCCAAATCTGCTCACTTGGATTCCCCTTAGAGCCACTCTTTACTCTGCAGACTTGGTCCTCAGGAACAATTTCAGAATGCAGAGTGTATGCTCAAATCTTTTGAACGCTGCTACTACGTGTTTTCTACATATAGATTCTCTTGATTTCATCTATTAACTCTCTCTCTCTGTCTCTCTCTCTCTCTCTCTCTCTTGTTATTTCTGAAGAAATAAATGCATGACCATATATACACTCATACATACACATGACTGTGTGTATGTATATATATATCTATGTTTTTGTGCCTTTATGTTTGGGCTTGTACCCCACTACTACTTGACAGCCAGTGTTGGGTTCCTTACATCCTCGTAACATAACAGTTCAGCAAAAGCAGATCGATAGAATAAATATCATGGTTAAACAAAAGTAAGTACTGGAGTTAATGTGTTCAACTAAACCAGCAGTTCCCAAAGTGGGTAGCACTGCCCCTCTGCGAGTAGTGGAAAAATCCAGGGATTGCTGACGAAAAGTGGGTGTGATAATGGAGTGGCCAAAAGGGGGTGGGGTGATGGATGAAAAAGAAACCCAAAAAATGAGTTAATTAGATTAAATTTTATTTGTGAAATACAGTTGTTATGAATTTCTTGCAAAAAGAGATCTTGTGGTGGTGAGTGGTGGGTGGTGCTAGGAATGCAGCCTCGGTGCCAAGGGGCAACAGCCTGAAAAAGTTTGGGAACCACAGAACTAAACCTTTCAAAGCAGTGCTCCAGCATGGCTGCATTCTAATGACTGAAACAATTAAAAGACAGATGACATTTCCAAGATAGTCATTTGATTACCAAATTTGTATTAAAAATAAGAGAAATAGCCAGATTGTCCTCACTAATTAGGCAATCAGTATCTTGGACAAGAAGCAATTAATCATTATCCCTGCCAATCATTATCTTGGATAGCAAGCAATTAATATTAAGAGAATATAGGGCTGTGAGCTGGCAGAATCATTACGACAATAAGGCAGAGAGCTGGCAGAATCGTTAGCATGCCGGGCGAAATGCTTAGCGGTATTTCATCTGCCATTACGTTCTGAGTTCAAATTCTGCTGAGGTCGACTTTGACTTTAATCCTTTTGGAGTCAATAAAAGGAGTATCAGTTAAGTACTGGGGGTCAATGTAATCAACTTACTCATCTCCCACCCAAACTTGGCAGCCTTGTGCCAAAATTTTGAAATCAATATTAAGAAACTATAGCTCAGGCTGGTGCTATTGTCTTGGATTGCCATTCTAGCATGTGACAAAGGACATGGTTGTCTTCATATTCTGGGTGTCACCATTGATGCCTCTAATGGTTTCTATCAGTTAGGCTTTAGACAAGTGGTATCAAGATAGAGTCATGCCAGATCGCAGTTCTCTGAGTGCATGGAGCCTTTACTGGCATCAGAAGACATCCTGATGGTCAAGTAAATTTCAACTCAGGTTAACTGCAATACAGCAATTTATGTGGTGGTGGTGGTGGTGGTGGTGGTAAGGATGCTAGTTGTGGTGGCAGTGGTGACAGTGATGATGGAAGTGAAAGCAGTAGTGCTGTTAGTGAGTGTGGATGTAGAGTGGAAGCAGTGGTAGTTGTGATGATGATGGTGATGGTAGCTATGATAGTAGTAGCTATGGTGGTGGTGGTGGTAAAATGGTAGTAGTAAAGGTGATGTGTACGATAAAGTATTGAACTAAGAAATGGTATTGTTCTTAAGAATGTGTGTGTGTGTGTGTGTGTGTGTGTGTGTGTGTGTGTGTGTGTGTAGTATGCAATTCGAAATGGTATTTGAATTGCAGACTACTGCAATAAATAGAAACACTGAAAAATGATGCGATGTTCAACAGAACATTTATATTTGGTTTAGATTTCAGTAACAGTTTGCTAATAAAATTTTCTCTCATTTCTGTTGTCTGTTATACTCTTTACTATTATATATATATATATATATATATATATATACATACACACACACACACACACACATATATATACACTTATATATGTATATATGTATACACAAACAATTGCATCATATATATACATAAATATATTTGTATATATATACACATATATATATATATATATATATATATATATATATATATATATATATATATATATATATATATATATACACATGCATATATATACATATATACACACATACATATATAAACACATATATATACACACATACATAAATAGAAACATATATGTATATACACACACATGCATACATACATATATACACACACACGTGTGGGTGTGTGTTGGTTGTACATATTTCAATTCATTAATAAAGTGTCCAACTTCTAAATTCTTTGCCTAAAGAATTCTAGACACTCTATAGAATACCTAGGCATTCTATACAATACCTTGCTTTCACACAATACCAGAAACATATACACTTAGCTTTAAGAGGCACAGGAAGTTGTACCTGAATAATATCAAAATAGCAACCATTTGATGAATTATACATAGAATTGTAAGCATTAATTTAGCATTATTATAATGAATTGGAAATCATTTACTCTTTATTGTTAATAATTAATATTCACAATTTTGGAGTCTGGGTGGGTAAGCACTGCCTACCTGGCTGGCCTAAACAGATGGCATGTCAATGTGTGTGTATGTATGAGTGTGTGTAAGTGTGTGTAAGTGTGTGTGTGTGTGTGTGCGTGTGTGTGTGTGAGTATACCAGAGTAAGCATATAAATGTGAAACAAGGTGGGAAACAATAGTACTCGAATACCGGAGGTAGAGTAATGTGCTTTATTAATAAAGCCGCAAAGATATCACAAAAAAACTATTACTCAGAGTTTATATATAGATAATATAAAGGCATGTTTCAAATTCTATTTTCCTGTTTTCATTCCCAAACCTACACATGTGTGCATGCATGCATACACACGCAGAGACAGAGTATGTTCTCAACTATGGAGACAGTATCTAACCTAAGAAGAACTACACTAAGAAGAGTTGCTGTCGTATAACCCTGAGTCGATATTAATCAAGCTGATTAAGGCGGCAAGCTAGTACAATCGTTAGCATGCCAGACAAAACACTTAGCAGTATTTCATTCATCTTAACATTCTGAGTTCAGATTTTACCATGGTTACCTTTGCCTTTTATCTTTTCAGGGTTGATAAAATTAGTACCAGTTGAGCACTGGTATCAATATCATTGACTTATCCCCTTTCCAGAAATTTCTAGCCTTGCACCAAAATTTGAAACCAATATTTATCCAGCTGGTTGAGGACTCAAGACCTTCCAGTTATAGCTATTTTATATTTTTAGGAATATATCTAGAGCAACATCATACATTTGCCTTTTTTAAGTTATTCGACCCTTTTGTTGTCATATTTCTATTGGAAGATACAACCATTGTTTGAATTAATTACAAAAATAATGAAGAATTTAATAAAATAACTCTCGTTATTAACATTGTGTTTGGAACATATATTTTGATGGAAGGTGTTTAATTTAGATCACTTTAAATAAAGAGTTTATGTCATAGAACCAGGGACAGTCTCAGGTGGGTTTCTGTCGAAGGACAGCAAGATGTAACTTGAAAGGAAGTTTCATCACTATAGCAGACAGGATGTCCAGACATCCCAGCTAAGAAGAGTTAAAAATCTTAACCTCCAAGACTGAAGAAATTATTGGTGACAGCATACACAACAGGCAATCGCTCAGTGAGAATTCTCACACTCCACAGATTTCACCGATTCTGAAATTACACAGCAACAATTCTGCTTAAACACCGTGGCAAATGACAGTAGAACAGAGAAGGAAAGAGAGGACAGGGAAAAGGATAGAGGGAAGGAGAATGGTGAATGGATGAGCTGGGGGTGGAAAAAGAATGGAGAGGAAATCAATTTAATCTAATATGATATAATATAGGCCTCCCGATATTAACAGATGCATTATAGTAATTTAGACAATAAACGAAAGCCGTCAAATTAAGTACGACTCTTTTCCTTATTATATATATATATATATATATATATATATATATATATATATATATATATATATATATATATATATATATATATATATATATGTCCATATACATACACACGTATATACATATGTACACACACACACACACACATATATATATATATATATATATATATATATACACACACACACATATATATATATACAGATATATATATATACCTAAAAATACATAAATATAAATACAGACATATACAAGTATATACATATATATACACACGCATATATATACATATATCTACATATATATGTATACATATGTATATATAGATACATATATTCATACATATGTATATGTATATATATATATATGCATACACATGTATATATAGATGCATTTATTTATACGTATGTATATATATATATATACATATATTTATACAGATGTGTTTATATGTATATATTATTTTTTATTTATGCACCCTTTTCAAGACTAGCCAGGCTCATGGGCGTGGTTTCCTGGTTTCTATGTATATGTTAGATGGAAACTAAAAGAAGACTGTCATATATATATATATATATATATATATATATATATATATATATATATATATATGTGTGTGTGTGTGTGTGTGTGTGTGTGTATATGTATGTATTTATGTGTGTACTGTACAGTTATAGCTGTTCACTTCCCAAACACATGCTTTTAGGTTCAGTTTCACTGAAATCCAGCCTTCTGCAGATTATCTTCTGAACCAAACTTCTGACCTGATTTTCTAAACTGAGACTAAAAAGAAGCCTGTTGTGAGTATGTGAGTGATTGTATGTATGTTTGAATGTGTGTACATGCAAGGGTGTATCTGCATGCTTTTTTACAAACAAAGACACAGGCACACACACACATATTGCTGTTAGGGAAGTGTATGAAGAAATAACAGCTAGGTTTTGCTCAACATAACGTAGTTTTTTTTCTGCTTTTTTAAATTCTTAATTTTTTTTTTTTTTGTCGTATCCAGATCATGTTCGTATTGCTCTGATCAGCTTTGCTCAGCTCAGCCTGTCTTCACTTGGTTCAGTTCATCTTGACTCAGCATGTCTCTGTTCTGTTCAGCTTAACTGGACTCCTCTTGATTCAGGTTGTTCAGTCTTGCCTTATCATCATCAGCCTGGTTGGCTTTGGTTCAGCTCAGTTTCCCTCAGCAATAATTTGCTTTGTTCAGATATATCTGGCTTGTCTCAGCTTAGTTGAGTTCTCTTTCACTTACGCAAATCAGCTTTGCTTTTCTCTGCTCAAAATCTATTATTCAGCATTTTGTTGGCTTGGTGTGTCATGATTAGTGCTTCACAATAGTGTCACCGTAAATCTTCATCTATTGCAAATGAAACAAGCCTGCCAAAACACAAGTATCACCTGGAGACGCTAACATAACGCACAACTATTTAGAAACCTACAGGGCTTCATAATTGAAGTAAAAAATGTAACACTGATTATGCACATACGTACATACACACACACACACACATAGTTACTCCCATAAATACAGACACACACACACACACACATGTATATATGAAAAATACACAGACATATACATTTATACATATATATATATACATACACACACACATATACATTTATACATATATATATATACATACACACACACACGTATATATATATATATATATATATATATATATATATATATATATATATATATACACACATGCACACAGAGAGACATACATATATGCATATATACATACCGAGAGGGATACATACATGCACACATACACACACACATATATATATACACACACACACACACACACACACATATATATACACACACACATATATGTACGTAGACTAACATACATATATTCCTGCACACACACAAACTCACACATATAATACTATATATATATATATATATATATATATATATATATATATATATATCCACTGTCTTTCTCTCTCTCACACACACACACCTTGCTTCAAACATTCCTAATTTATTTACTATTCTCCATTTTTTTCTTTTTGCATGTATCTTTTAATTCATCTGAAAATAACCATAGATATTCTACAGTCTTTTGAAGCCAAATCATTTTAGGTTAGCAGCAGAATAATGTGAATAAAATAATAAATTAAATTCTTTTGTGCACATACACACTTTCACAAACCCATTTACATATACTTACATATATACATGTATGTACGTATGTGTGTGTGTGTGTTTCTTTGCATAAGTTTCCTTAATGTGTCTACATCTGCACATATTCATATGGGCATGTGTATGTGTATATGGTGTTTGTGTGTGTGTGTGGATATATATGTATATGCATATGTATCATGTTTCTACAGTGAGGGATAAACTGATACTGACACACATCAGAGAGAGAGGGGGAGAGGCAGAAAGAAAGACAATAAAAGAGAGAGAGAGAGAGAGAGAGAGAGAGAGTGGAAGGGAGAGGAAAACTATGAAATTCCAAAAGATGTAAATTTGTCATTTCTTGGGAATGTGTTTAATTTAAGACAAGACAATGCCAGCGGGGATAAGAAGAAAAAGAAAAAAAAAAGGAAAAAGGAAAAGATAAAATATGTAATTCTATGAACCTAACACAAAACTATGATAAAACAAAAGAAAAATTAATTAAATAAATAAATAACTACAAGAAATTAAAACGCAAATGAGATGAAGAGTGATGGGGCAGGTGAAATAAAAATTGGAATATTGCCCGAAGGTAAGGAAAATAAAACTAAGTACACCGAAATAGTGAACATAAAATAAACTGATTATATTATTATTATTATTATTATTATTATTATTATTATTATTATTATATATTTAGTAATTTTGTGTTCCTTTTCTGTTTTATCTTTTGGGGTTTTTTTTTAGGTCACTCCAGTTAGTTTGGTAGTTAATTTTAGTTTAAAACATATTAAATATATTAAAGTATTTGAATAGAAGAAATATAAGTGTCCAACTACACTGTTTCATCTTGTATGGGGAAGGCCTTTTATGAGAGAGAGAGACAAACAGACAGACACAGAGAAAGGGAGGGATGGATGGGTTGGTAGACATTGATAATTAGATTAACACAAAGGCAGATAAATTAATTAGTAGATAGAGAGGTGGATGGTAGGCAGACAGGCATAGATAGACAGACAGAAAGTAGGATAGATTTGTATATAAATGGATTAGTTAGTAACTCGCTTTCATTAAGACACTGAGATTCTAATTTTGTATCTGGATTTGGAATTTCTCCTCTAATTCTTCAAAAAGATTCAGCTGTAAGAACTTGGTCGTCAGCATAAAAAAGTTTCCTTGGACAAGCCAGTCTTTAACTCCTCAATTATACCTTAGAGAAATTATAATAAACAAGTAAGAACTGAGGATTGAACCTTGATGGACATCTACCTGTATATTAAATTCTTCATTGAACTCATTGGTACCTTGGTGACAACCCAGGGTGTATAATCCAGGTGTGCTAGGTGTGCACTGCACACCCATCGAAAATGGCAAATTCATTATAAATTCATTAACCTTACTCATTAATTTAATGACAAATCCTAATGGAAAACTTTTGTTATACACCTCTTTGAAATTTGGTGGCATCAGATGTGGCAGCACACCTAACACGACAATCTCCATATGTCACTGGTGACACAACTCTGAACATGGTTGGCACTGTTGAGGGCTCTCCTGCTATGGACAACAGATGTAGGTTCTATGATACTTAGCTGAACAACCTGCACAGATGACTTGTTTATAGAGATAAAATAGTTGTGTTGTACATCAACCCACTGCCTCTATCAAACCAACGTTGTCTATAGAGGTGCACAGCATGCCATACGTGTAACATGAGACGAAGTGTTTTCTTAAAATACACAATATACTGCCTGGTTCAAGAATTGAAAATGCAATCTCACAGTTGTGATGAAATACCCCTAACCACTGGGCCATGTGTTTTCACACAGTCGGCAAGGTGCTCAGAAGTCATTCATTTGTACCAATTTTTCTTAGCAACAACCAGACAACAGAGTATGGTACCACATTAAAGATGTCTCCAAATCCAACGAATGCTCAGTGTAGAGGTTAACTCTTTACTCAGAACTTCTTCTGTGGCTGGCTCCCTGGGAAGAGAGCACCAATCGCATCCCTAAACCTGAAACGCATCTCATCTCAGCTGATTATTTTGCTAATCAGCTGTACCATAATTCTGTTACTCTCTTAGATTGTTCCATCAGTTTTATACCTTAATATCATAACATAGCAAAAGTTCTCGTACCAAAAAAATTATGATGGAATTGTTTTTTTTGTTTTTTTTCCAAAAAACGCAAAAAAAAAAAGATTTCTAAATATGAACATTTCAAAACAAAAGATTTTTATTTCATAGGACTAACCAAAGCAGGGTGGGTGTTGGAGCAGCTTGGTTTTGGAGAATATGGGCGGAAGAGGGATGAAGGGGAGGGGGGCAAAAAAATGTTATTTCAGATCTAGAAAATGTATCACTGCAAATTGCAACAACGTGAGTGTGCAGAGAAGTGACGGGTAATTTAGCAAAGAGTGAAAGTAGGTGGAGAGTAATGATACTAGCAAAATATAGAACCATTAACTTAGTTACTACAACGACTACTACTACTACTAATGCTACTATTACTACTACTACAACTACTGCTGCTGCTGCTGCTGCCATGTTGAAGTGGCATAATTAATCAAAGCTGTTATATGGTATTATGAACAATCTAATCAAATCCAGCTTTTTCAAAAATATTCCAAAGAATAAAACAATACAAAAATGCAAAAACAAAATTAATGTACAAAAAATATAGAACAAAACAATAGCATATTTATATTGCTTCCTTTATACTTTTTAAATATTCTTTTATTCTCCTAGCTTTTGTTTTAATTTTTTTTTAATTATCAATATCTTTTGTGCTTATGGTAGTTTTGTTTCTTTAATCTTTTTTATGCTAATAAAAATGATTATTATTATTATTATTATTGTTATTGCTATCATCATCATCATCATCATTAATATTATCATCATAATCATCATCATTATTATTGTCGTTGTCATTGTTATTATTATTATTGTTGTTACTATTGTTATTAGTAGCATTATTATATTTATTTATTTAAATATTATTGCCACATGGGCAGTGAAGAGAGAAACATTGAGATGAACTAGATTACAATTCAGTGCACAATTGCATAACACAATGTGCAATGCTATATAAATAAACAAGCATAAAATTATGTGCGACAGATATGCACATACATTTGTGTGTATGAATGTTAGCATGCTTGTGTGTATGGTATGCACATACGTATACATAGAAAAATATATTTGTGTGCATATATCACACATGTACTATGCATATATATATGTGTGTGTATATGTACATACATGCTTAAGTATCTTTTGTCTTTTACTTGTTTCAGTCATAAGCCTGCAGCCATGCTGGAGCACTACCATCAAAAGTTTAGTCAAACAAATCAAGCCCAGTAATTATTTTTAAAGTCTGGTACTTATTTGATCAATTTCTTTTGCCCAACTACAATAGGGGTATAAACAAACCAACACCAGTTATCAAGCAATTGTGGCAGACATACACAAAGAAACACATGCACATATATATATATATATGATAAGCTTCCATGCTGTTTTCATCTACCAAATAGTTACAAAGCATTGGTCGGCCCAGGGATGTAGTAGAAGACATTTGCCCAAAGTACCATTCAGTAGAATTGAACCAAAAACTACATAGTTGCAAAGCAAGATTCTTAACCAAACTGTTATTCTTGCACCAATATATATATATATATATGCATATGGACAAGGACATCTGGGTAAAGAAGTGTCCATCTTTAACTGTGGATGGAACCTGCAGAAGAGGTAGACCCAGGAAGACAAGGATAAGGTGGTGAAGTATGATCATCGGATGATGAGTCTCATGGAGACGATGACATGCTAGAACACCACATTGAAGGGTTCTAGTAAACAGATTGACCTCTGGCTTTATACTTTTTTTCAACGCTGTACTTATTCTCTCAGTCTCTGTTTCTGGACCAATAACTTACAGAGTTGTAAACAAACCAACAGCAGTTATTAAGCAGTGGAATGGAAGGACAAACACCAACACAAAGACACATATGCACATATATGAAAGGCTTCCACACAGTTTCCATTCACAGATTCATTCACAAGGCATTGGTTGACCTAAGGCTATGGAAAAAGACACTTGTCCAAGGTGCCACACAATGGGGTCAAACCTAAAAGTGCACGTGGCTTCAAAGCAAGCTTCTTAACCACATTGCTACCATAAAGAAAGAGACACATTGGATTATGTAGTCCAAGATAGACCAATATATAACATCCGGAAAAAAGAAAAAAACAATAAGACGTGATATAACCACGAATAAAACACCTTTAATCATGTGTGTAGTTGATGAAGTCTGACCCAGGGCTAAATAAAAACAACAATAATCACAATCAATCAAGAAATTATCAATTATCTAATCAATATTATTAACAAAAAACAATGCCGTAAACATACTATTATATATCCAAACATAATTAGTGGGTGTATATTACTGAAATGTTCTTTTATTTTATTCGTGTATAATACTTTGCTTGTCTGTTTCATTAGAGTGCATTTTTGACCCTCTGTATGTGTGTGTGTGCACATTACATATATATGTATATATATATATATATATATATATATATATATATATGTGTGTGTATAGGAATGAGAGTTTGTGTGTGTGCATGCAATATATGCTTATATTTGTGTGCATTGACTTGTTTTTATGTTCCCACATAAAATCTGAACCAGTATATTTCTTGTGATATAACCGACTCACAAACCAACACAACAAATTTTTACTCCTTTTGATATTTTCCTCTCCTTTTTTTATTTTTTTGTTGGTGATGCAAGGTTTTGTTTTGGTTTACTACTCTCCCTCTAATGAAGGAGAATTCAGGGATTTTTCCTTCTCTCCTCTTAATGAAGGACACAGTGGAATCAAAGTTTATATATATATATATAAACATACATATATATATAAGATCTCATACATATAGTAGAAATATATCTATTATGTATAGTTTATATTTATATTATATATATTATGTGTATATATATATATATATATATATATATATATATATATCT
>NC_069005.1:8708595-8710510 GCF_001194135.2 Octopus bimaculoides | reverse complement strand
ATATATATATATATATATATATTACACACACACATTGATATAAGTATACATATTTACATACATATATACATGTGTTTGTGTGTGAGTGTGCATATATATATTTTTTGTTATCTGTCACTATGTGTGTGTGTGTGTATGGCTGTATATATGCACACAGATTTACACACATACACACAGACAGACACCATATATTCATATATTTAGGCATTTATTTGTTTATTTATTTATTTATTTATTGGTACAGTAATTTGCTTTTACCGTTTTGTAAATAATGACCGGCTGATGACAATGGATGGTTATGATCTGATATTATGATTGTGGTCTGCCTAGTGACAATGACAAACATGACAACCACGACGACGGAGTGACAACGATCATGACGACAACAACGACACTAAAGAAAGTGACGGTGATGATGATGCTTCCCATCATCATTACCATCATCATCATCATCATCATCATCATATGATGTTGTTATATTTGGTAAATTAGGAAAGTTGGGTCAGGTAGAGAAGCAAAAGCATTCACTTTTAAGAAAAGTAGCATTCTGTGATGTTTATTGTTGTATGAAGCCAGCCTACAGGTTGGTGGCGTTGGCTCATGTTGTTATTGTGTGTAGTGTTGTTGATGATGATTTTGTTATTCTTGTTGTTGTGTTAGTGTTCTGTTATTCTGCTATTAATTATGTACTTGTCTCGAAAGTCTGGATATTTTCAATGGTGTTCTTTGGTCAGTGTCAAAAACTGCTTACAAAGTGGGATAATAGCATTTCTGTAGATGTGTGTGTGTGTGTGTGTGTGTGTGTGTGCATGTGTGTGTGCATGCACGCGTGCATGTGTGTGTGTGTGTGTACAAATATAAATATATGTATTTTCAATATGAATGATATATAAGTATTTTCGTATATCTATATATACAGAAATCCATATAGACACAAATATACATACACACATATATGCGTGCACAAAAAATGCACACATATACATATGCACACAAGCATATATACACATGCATATATATACATACATATTTGTGTGTGTATGTGTGTATATATATAAGAATATATATACATATATATACATACATACACACACACACACACAC
Source organism: Octopus bimaculoides (assembly GCF_001194135.2). Taxonomy (NCBI): domain Eukaryota; kingdom Metazoa; phylum Mollusca; class Cephalopoda; order Octopoda; family Octopodidae; genus Octopus; species Octopus bimaculoides. The sequence continues at coordinate 8,709,406 of NC_069005.1, read as the reverse complement.
ACACATATATATATATATGGTTGATTTAAGAGCCATATTGGAACATATAAATATACAAAGCATAACCAGCCATAAAATGAAACTATATGGGCGTATGCATATGTAAACAATCATATATGTACATGTGAATGTAAATATACTCAGGCATTCACACACACACACAAAAAAAATATACTACTAAGCACACACAGCAGATAGTATTTATTCAAAGCTTATAACTCATTCCATCCCTTCTTAATTTTTTTTTTCCATCTCTGATCTTTCATATGACAGAAAAGATGAAAGGAAATATTCAGACAAGGTTCACAAAGCAGAAGATCGGGAAATGAAAATAATGTTTTTTTACAAAAATATAAAAAATATATAAAAAAAAATAAATATACCAATACATTATATTGTCCTTGAGTTTTTAAAGTTCAATGGTAATCCATGTAGATAATTGTTAGATAGATTAGGATGCATGGAATTAAGGATCATGTTGTGTTTAAAAAAGGCTGAGAGTTTATGTGTTAAACAGGAAGTGTGGTGTCAAAACAGGAAATTTGTGTAAGGAAAGACAATTCTGTGGGTTTTATATTCTTTCTCTACAAAAAGAGAAATATAGAGAAATTTCAAATGGTTCTTAACATACAAACTCCTTGGTGACCACATTCCCTTCTCTCGCCTACCCATTGAAATACATATAAATTTACTTCTTGTTTCTCTAAGAACAGACATAAACTTCCTGTTGACAAAGAGGCCAGAACTCCAACTAAAGAGTATAAAACCCACAGAATTGTCTTCCCTTACACACACTTCCTGTTTTGACACC
>NC_069005.1:8702590-8708100 GCF_001194135.2 Octopus bimaculoides | reverse complement strand
TATATAAGCAATGTTAATTCTCTAAATGAAGTATTAACAGTAACTGCACGATAAAGTGTAGTATATTGCCACTTAAGTGTGGCTGACCCCTAGGGGTGGATGTTACTGTTGCTTTTAGCCCCAGGAGGACATCTCCTCCAGCTGGCTTATCGACACACGACTGTGTCCTGTTTGCCAAGGGAAGTTATCCCTCTCACCTCGATCTGCAGCACGAACGTATCCGGATTTCAGGGTTATTTCCCTTCGTCGGCGTCCGACAGCTGATGACCTATATAGTTGGAATTTTAAAAAAAACAAAAGACGAAGACAGGTCTATATACAACAAGCCGGTGTATTAATATATATGTATGAATATATTATATAAAAATATCTAGATTCATTTTTCAACTTTTGGAAATTCAATTTAAAATAATGCTGATACTGTACTGAAAGACAAATGGAGTTAATGATGATGATGATGGCAAAAAGAAATATAGTGATGATGATGATGATGATGATGAAGACAATAAAATTAGTGATAGTAGTAGTAGTAGTAGGATGGTGGTTTCAGTAATGGGGACTGGTGTTGCTGTTGTTACTACTGCTGATGATGATGAGAGAGGAGGCCGACAATGCCGATGATTGCTATAATGGTGATGATGATTGCGGTGGTGGTGCTTGTGGTGGTAATGAGGGCAGCACTGGTGGTGGTAGTGGTGGTGATGAGAAGAAGAAGAAGAAGAGGAATGCTGCTACAGATGATGATGATTGTTGTGGTGGTGATAGCAAACATGGTAATCATCATTATCATCATCATGAACATCACAAAATTGATGCTGATCAGGATAATCATGATGGTAATGATGCTAATGATGACTATGATCATGATGAAGAGAACGGTGGTGATGATGATGGTGATGAGGCATCCACATGTAAACTAATATAGCACAGCAGCGCTAATTTCATTGTGTGTGTTTCATTAATGAACGTATGACTGTCTCCTTTGTGGAGGAACAGTGGTAGAGGTGGTGCAGTGAGAAGGTAGGGGGGGGGATTACTTTAAGGAATATTCATAAAGGAATAAACCAAAGAAAAAAAAAGCCAAACAAGAAAAGAAAAAAAAATGGAATAAATCAACAGAAATAAAATAAAAAAAATAAGTCAAATATACTCTCTTCAACATCTCTCATCAGTTTTAAATACATAAGAGAAAATTAAAGCTAAGTTCTCTTTCAAATTTTTCTTCTGCATTATTATTATTATTATTATTATTATTATTATTAAGACTGAGTGAATAGAATCCTTAAAACATTGGATAAAAATGCTTAGCAGCATTCCTTCCGATTGTTTACATTATGAGTTCAAATCCTGCCAAAGTCAACTTTGCTTTTCAAGGGGCCAATGTAATCGACTAACCCCCTCCCCGAGAACTGACTGCTTTGTGTCAAAATTTGAAACCAAATCTGTGAGCCTGCAAAATAATTAACACACTAGACTAAAATAATTTGTGGCATTTCTCCCAGCTTAACGTCCTGAGTTCATTTTATTGAGGGCTGTGAGTGGCTTGATAGAATCAGTATGCATGTTCATACATAATGTGTTCAACCTTGAAATACATGCCTGGCTGTGGGGAGATGCTACCCTGCTTGGAAACAGATGAGGCTTGGAGACTAAGCAACAACAACACAGGATCTTTGATTCAGAGATTAGATCTAACCAATGCAGATCCTCACAGTTTGTTTAACTCACTTTTCAATTCTATATTCTATTTGATCCTTTTAAATAACAATTTCTGAGCAATATGCCATTGCTTACAGGCTCCCACAGGGCCCATCAATGGCTCACATTATTCCAGTGTATCTCAAGGGACTTCATTACTAAAGCACATGACATAAAGAAGAAAATAAGGTCATTACAAAATAAGATTCTTAGTCCCTATTTAGTAAACAATAGCTCCTGGGATAACGTCGCCAATTAAATTCTTTTATTTATATGTTGTTTTTAGCAAAACTCAAAGTATTCTGATAGATTCTCATTGGTTCCAAACAAAGGATGATAGCTCTGTTGAGGCACCATCTTCAACAGGCTTTAGTTTATCACATTGATGCCACTGCTTCACTTAGCCTCAAGTAATCTTAACAGCCTTTGTATGCTTTTGAATGACTAATATGTGTATTGCGTATAGCATGCTATAATTGTTTTAGTCTCAACATGTGTTTACATATCAAATCATTTGCCTGTCAAGTACATCTTTGAGATTTATTTCATCAGTTTCTATTTATTGAACGGCTAAGTAAGTAGCATTTCAGATGGAGGGATATTACTGATGGAACACAAATACACATACACATAGACATTTGTGTATGTTTTAAAGCATTACGCATAATGCGTATTTATAAGTATTTACTTATGTGTGTATATTATATATAATATTATGCAATATACAATATGTGTATATATTATATATCATGCATATACATATATCTACAGGAACAAACACACTTACACACATATATATATACACACACATACTAGAATCATATACGCACATACATTACACATACATATATGCACATGTCGGTATGTTTGTATATAAACATGGTTATAGATGTATGCATATATATTTATACACACATGAATATACAAACATGCATACATGTATGTATACTATATATGTTGTGTGTGTGTATGCACACACACAAATACACATGTCCAAGTAGACTTTCACACCTAACAAAGACAAAATGACAACATTTTTGTATGTGTGTGTGTGTGCGCATGTATTCACTACTACGTGTGTGTATGTGTGTGTACACAGTGTTTTCCTTAAGAGACAAAGCCAAACAATAATGAACTTCTGCTGCAACACTGAACTGCCAAAATGTAGGAGAAAAAAACGTTTATTTTTAAAGTATTTTTTAATTAACTTTAAAACTGAAATAGCAAAGATAATTGACATGTCTTCCAATTGTTGTTGTTGTTAGTGTTGATGTTGTTGATACCCTTATTGTTTGTTTTTTTTCATGTATGTAATTTTTTTTCGTTTGTTTCTTGTGAGGGGAAGATTTTAAAACTTATTTTCCATTTATTTCCCCCACCACCTGCATATTTGTTTTTAAACACACAAAAGAAGTAACACACACACACACACACACAGGATTGGGGTCTCTCTTTCATTCTTGCTCTCTCTCTCTCTCTCTCTCTTTCTCGCTTTGTCTGTTTACAAAACAACCTCGCAAAAGTATCATTCTTAACTAATTTTCCTCCAAAAGAAAACTTACAGTAATTTGCAAATACAGGTACCAAGTATAGATACATACATGTATATAATGTGCGTATGTATATATATATATATATTCAAGTATATTTTTGTGTGTGTCTGTGTGTATATATATATATATATATATATATATATTTATACAAACTCACACACATATGTATAATATATATATATATATTTGCGTGTCTTTACGCACACATACATAAATACAAATATATATACACACACATACAAATATATATATATATGTGAGTGTGTGTATGTATATAAATGAAGAGAAAGAGCAGGAGGGAGAGAGAGAGAGAGACAAGCACAATACAACACACATACATACAGAATAGGAACAAGAACAACAACAAGAGCCAGTGTTGCATGAGAAAGCTGATAATTGATTTAGGATTAAGTTATTCTATTTATCAGCAGCTAAACAAGATTATCAGCCTCTTTTAAATGCAATCCTCAACTTGGAAGCAGTCATAAAACTTATTCTTGCCTTCTCACATGGCAAGCACGTAAAACACACAAAAACACACACACACACACACACAACACGCACGCACGCTTATGGGCACATACATATATGCACATAGATGTATACATGTACACGCACACACACATGTACACAAAACATATATATATATATATGTATGTACATATAGGTGAACATGTAAACATACGCAAACACATACATGCAGACCTATGTGCACATAAACACATAGTATGTGTCCATAGATGTATATACATACACACATGTATGCACACAATACACACACACACACATACTCATAATCACACAGCTATGTATAAAAACACATGGATGGACATACACAACCATACATATGTAAGGAGGCATATACACACACACAGAGAAACACATTCATGTATGTGTGTATATATACATATACACACATACATATGTGCGTATGTGTGTGTGTCTGTGTCTGTGTAAATACACATATAGGCATGTAAACACATGCACACACACACACACACGCATCCCTTCTCGCTATCTGTTTTTAGTTTATGTTTAATACTAAATTATGATGCTGCGACCACTACTAACAACAACAATAATAACAGCACAAAGATTTAGTAATATCCATGGTAATAATAATAATAATAATAATAATAATAATAATAATAATGATGATGATGATGATGATGATAAACAACTTAATAATAAATGATGATGATGATGATGATGATGAGTAGGAGGGGGAGGGGTATGCTGGCAATAATAATAAACAACAGCTACGGTAATAACAGCAACTACTGCCATCATCATCATCATCATCATCATAATCCTATAACAACAACACCAATAACAACAAAAATAATGAATGACGACAACAACGAGGATGATGACAACAACGACAACAACACTGACGAAGAGAATAAACCATAAAGCATCCATAGACAAGACGGTGAGCTGCAGTTGACTAGCAAACATAATAAACATTGTAAGACAACAATCAGGACGGAGGGGAGACAGGGACAGAGAGAAGAAAGACAGAGATGTTTCATTTCCTTGCAATGATAGATAAACCATGCTAAAAGCTTTTTAGCTCGGCTAAATGGACGCAAACCAGGCAGATGTGCATTTGCATAGCTTTATGTCGGTGGCAAAAATCTCTTGTCATCGTTATTTCCCCTCTCTGATTAAGAAGATTGTTTTTCTTTCCAGAACAAATGATGAAAGCAGTGGCAGTGGCGGTGGTGGTTATGGTTGTGGTGGTGGTGGTGGTGGTTGGATGGATATAGAGAAATATCCTGTTGTACTCTTGTTTTTGCCTCTTTCTTTTTCCCTCCCCCCACACACCCGTATATTCATACATACATACATATATAAATATATATATACACATACATACATACATATATTCACACAAACACATTCATATATATATATATGCATATTTACACACACATTAATAAATATATATATACACACACACATATATGCATACACACATATCTATACATACATACATACATACGCATATATATATATACATACAAATATATATATATGTATATACATGTGTCTGTGCCCCTGTGTGTGTGTGTGTGTGTGTGTATACATATATATATATATATATACACACACACACACACATATGCATACACACACATATCTATACATATACACACACATACATACATACATACACACACACACACATACACACACATACACATATAAACATATCTACATATACACACACATATACATACATATATATATATATAT
>NC_069005.1:8700205-8701589 GCF_001194135.2 Octopus bimaculoides | reverse complement strand
AGGAAGACAGAGAGAGAGAGAAAGGAAGACAGAGAGAGAGAGAAAGGAAGACAGAGAGAGAGAGAAAGGAAGACAGAGAGAGAGCAACAAGGAGGGGGAAGTGGAAAAAAAAGATAAAAAGGGTAAAGAGAAAGAGAAGGAAACAATAAAAGGATGTGACGGGAAGAAGAAAGAGGAAGAAGAAGGGGTTAAAGAATGTAGTTGGAAGAGAAACGAAACCCTTCTCATTTATGGTTGCTTATCAATGCTATTTAGCTTATCTACCTTCCAATGAGAGAGACTCAGCCTATACCGGGGTTGCTGGACTTGCAGCAGTTACACTTCACCCCCACTCCGAAATCACACCCTGCCACCATCTTGATGAAAAAAAAACAAAAGAGCACTTTAGATTCTGAGGTCTTGGATTCCTTGCGTGTTGGAACACGGTCATGGATAGAGTGCCTTTGATGATAAGGTCCATTTAATCTACATTAACCAGAGGTTGAATAACAGCAACAACCTGCATACTGTTGACAATGAGAATAGGGACATGGGTACTGTATTTGGCTGCATGATTTGTTAGAAACAGCAGTGAAATCTGCCTGAAACTACACCCCACAGCTATGATTTCCAAACTTATTTTGGCACGGAAACCTCATATGATACTTTTATAATGCATTAATGGAGATGGTTGCAAGCTTGTAGTTTTGATTGTTGAACCAAGTGGTTCTCTGTGTTCTTGAGCAAAACCCTTCATCTCGTGTTGTTCTGTAATCACTATGATGTGTGGCACACTGTGCACCTGTAGAGGCAATGTATATTTGGTGGAGAGAATGAGCTTATGTACAGCACAAATATTTGATCACTATAAACAAACCTCTTTTTTTTTCAAGCTGTTCAGTAAGAAATTGCAGAATTGTCTTTCTTGGACTACAAGAGACTACAAACAGAGAAACAACAGAACAAAGGAAACAAATTCTTTTAGCAAGAGAGTATATTCATAATTTTTGTTTTTAAATACCTTATAACCTCTCAATTGCTGAACAGTTAATAATCTATGAAGTAAAAGAAGTAAATTAGTAAAGGAAAATCGGATTCCATTAATGCCTTCTAAACTGTGATTATTTTCCATCAATATGAAATATCTTGTTTCATTAAATATTTAATTTCACTGAATTTATTTGCCTCGGGTAATGTAATGCTGACAATCTTTAATAAGAACGAAATAGCACTATAGATGGCTATCTTTCTTTTGTCTTTACTTGTTTCAGTCACTAGACTGCAGCCAAGCTGGGACACTGCCATGAAAGAGTTTTTTTAGTTAAATAAATTGACCCCAGTACTTTTTCTTTTCCTCCAAGCCTGGTACTTATTCTATCAATCTCTTTTGCAAAACCACTAAGTT
>NC_069005.1:8698410-8699981 GCF_001194135.2 Octopus bimaculoides | reverse complement strand
TATATATATATATATATATGCACACACAAACTCATATATCACTATCCAGCACTATAGTATGAGATTATCAGGATGAGTTGCAAAATTCTAATATTTTAAACCTCCAATCATCCCATCATACTTGTATTATCCTGGATGCATTCTGAATTATCTCCAATGCAAAAATTAAAAAAAAAACAGTTGTAGTTACTACTCTAGTATTAACTGTGGTTGTCATCGCAGTTGGTGGTGTTGTTGTTGCAGTTCTGGTTATGGCCCTTTCTTGCCTTCCCACCCAGGAATGAAGGTGAATTAAGTGAAGTGAAATATAAACCATTTCAATGAAAAATTGAAGAAGATAACTATTTCAGACTAAAAACCAAAATTCTTCCATCCCTCCACCTTGTTAATATTTTTAAAAAATTCATTTGTTCCATTTTGATGTTATTTTTTCATAAATCTAAACATGTGTGTCTCTCTAACTCTCTGCACATGAAATGTCAACGATTTTCTATGAAAAACTGTATGTATCAGCAAGTCATAACTGACTACATGAAACACAATATTGATAAGCAATGTGTGGTATGACCCCCCCCCCGGCCTCACATTGATCTATTGCCAGCTATGTACCCAAATTTCCATGTACACAAATGTGCATATGGGCACACACATAGACACACATACATTGAGCAGGTGTCTTTGTGGGAATTTTTTTCACTCTCCTCGACACTGTTTGACAAATGGTGCTGGTTTGTTTACCTCCCGGTAACTTAGTGGTTTAGCAAAAGAGGTCAAATAGAATAAATACCAGACATAAAAGAAAAACTAAGAAATGGTCGTGATTTGTTCATGGCTGTACTCCAAAATAGCCAGAGACTGAAACAAGTAAATATGAAAAGATACACACACAAACACACACATATATGTATGTGTGGATTCAGATGATGTAAAATATAAATACTCGGAGTAATAAACACATCTGTCAGTGATATTAATAAAATGGACAGATATTTATTTTATTAGTCTCATACAATTGTCATATACACAGTCATATACTCTAGATCAAATTATGTACATGAGTGCTTGTGTATGTGTGTATACGTATTTGCATGTGTATTTGTGCATGCACATGTATATGTGTATATATATCCTTACACATGTACATATGTACGTACACACACACATATATATACAAACATGCACATATATATATATATATATATATATACATACACACACACATACATGTCTGTATGAGTGTATGTGTGTGCCCATATGCACATTGGTAGACATGAAAATTTGTGTACGTAGCTGGCAATAAATCAATGTATACGTGTGTGTGTGTGTGTGTACATGTATGTATCTATAGCTATATCTATATATATATACACACACACACACACACACGCACACACACACACACACACACACACACACACACACACACACGCGCGCGTGTGTGTGTGTTGTTACGCAGACAGTACTGAAAAATATCATCTAATATCCCAGCAGCAATATAGTTGCAACACCACATCCACTTCCCCCTCCACCTCCTCCTTCAGCCACCATCACCACCACAACCACCACCACCA
>NC_069005.1:8694606-8698310 GCF_001194135.2 Octopus bimaculoides | reverse complement strand
TTTTTTAAACAAAAAGTAAGAAAAAAATTCAAACAAAAAAGGAAAAAGTGTGGGGATGTGGAAGTGAGTAAAAAAAATTGCATATTTAATTTTTCTTTTTTAAATTGAAATCAAATTAAATGTCTAAATATCCATGATGAGTTATTCTTAATAAGATTATAATGTTTTTGGACTGTTAACAAGTTTAGATATAAATCATTATTTTTTTTTAGATATACTTATATCTTGTACAATGTTTCAACTGAATTAACTTCAGAGTCTGGTGTCATATATCTGGATGGCATATGTCTATATGGGTTAGTGGTTCAGGAGTTTAAAAACAAAATGTGGGGCTGAATTCAATTTATTCTGTTATTCTTTTACTTGTTTCAGTCATTTCACTGCGGCCATGCTGGAGCACTGCCTTGAAGGATTTTAGTCAAACAAATCAACCCCTGGACTTATTTTTTAAGCCTAGTGCTAATTCTGTTGGTCTCTCTGCTTAACCAACCACTAATTTACAAGGACATAAACATACCAACATCAGTTGTCAAGCAGTCATGTGGAGACAATTACACACACACATATCATGGGTTTCTTTCAGTTTCGTCTACCAAATCCACTTACAAGGTATTGGTCAACCCGAGGCTATAGAAGAAAACACTTGCCCAAGGGATTACACCTAGTAAGATCCCCTTCGAGGCACAAGTCTGGGTAAAGTTGTGCATGGAAGACCAGCAATCACCCATACATACTAGCCTCTCCTATCCATGCCACGGCCACCAATGTTGTCCAAAGGAAAGGCAAAGGGTGATACAGCTTGGTACCAGTGACGTCACAACTCATTTCTACAGCTGAGTGAACTGGAACAACGTGAAATAAAGTGTCTTGCTCAAGAACACAACACACAGCCTGGTCCAGGAATCAAACTCATTACCTCATGATTGTGAGCCCAACGCTCTAACCACCAATTCATGTGCCTTCGCCATATATTCTATGTGTGTGTGTGTGTGTGTGTGTGTGTGTGTGTGTATACATGCACACACAAAATACAATAGGCTTCCACACAGTTTCCATCTACTAAATTCACTCATAACCCATTGATCAGTCTGGGGCTGTAGGTAGAAGACACTTGCCCAAGGTGTTGCAGTGGGACTGAACCTGAAGCCATGTGGTTGCACAGCGAGCTATTTAATCACACAGCCATGCCTATGCCTAACCAAGCCAGTAAATTATTTTTTAAAATTCTTCAACAATGAGATTAATAATGCGAAAACTGGTAATCTTGTTAACAAAGGCCATTCAACTGATTGTTATTCACAAGCATGCTCTAATTTCTGGTCTGCAGACATGCTGTCTTCTCTTTGCCTGTTCTATTGCTATTAAAACAACCTCTGCTACTCGGAGCTGAATAGCTGGTCAAATACACTCACCTCCTCATTTCATTACTTATATTGCATCCATCACTGCACAAACCACCAACCCAAATCCTTGCTCATCCCTCTGGAACTGTCCATTCTTCCTGCTTCTCATGACAATGTCAACTTATAACTGTTTAACCTTTTAGAATTCAGATTATTTTATCAAATGTAATGCTTTTGCATGTATATTGTTTTCGATTAATCATTAATTTATAGCTTCAAAATTCTGATGATGTCATTGTATATTTTATAATGGCAGTAAAGAGTAGGTGTAATAGGCTGGATCTGGCTGGTTAGAACATAAAATGGGAAGTATATTTGGGCCAGGTATGGCCAGTTTAAATGTTAATGGTTCAGCAGGATGTTAACAGCATGATCTCACTGGTTTCTCATGCACTTTGCTGGATTTGAAAGAATGGGGTTGCTAGTGATTTCGCTCTTTTTTCCCCTTATATGAAGAAAGGTTTACTGTCCCCTTTTTTCAAGTGAAAAATCAGCTTTGAAATACAAGTTCTTCATTCAAATCCACTCTGGTACTATGCATACATCACCCAGGAATAAGGCATTTCAGGAAGATCTCAAAACATCAATCAAATGGATCAAAACAATGTAGTTAAGATATAAATCATCATCATCATTGTTGTTTTAACATCCACTTTTCCATGCTTGCATAGGTTGGATTGAATTCTGTTGTATATATATATATATATATATATATATATATATGACAAACTTCTTTCAGTTTCCATCTACCAAATTCACTCAAAAGACTTTTGTCAGCCTGGGACCGTAGCAGAAGAAATTTGCCCAAGGTGTCAATAGGACTGAACCTAGAACCATCTGGTTGGGAAGCAAACTTCTTACCACACAGCCATGCCTGTGCCTTAGAATAAATACTGCAAAAAGCAGAAGTTTTAATGTCTATACATGGAATTAAGCATGTAAGGATCTATCAACAAGACACCTGGTAGCAATTTGGCAATCAAACTGACTGAAACTATTGCTGGAAATATTGTAAAAAAGAGAAGAAAAAGAAAATCATCCAGCTATGACCAATCTTGTCTTTTTAGGATTACATAATCTGTGTCCTTCAGGTTTTGCTGTTATTTCTAGAAGTTCAAGCAACTACATAGAGGCTCCATCATTGGCTTAAGGTCAAACTCCAAATCAACCCTGATCGGACAGATGAATGAAGGTGGTGGCTACAGTAGCAGGGGACAAGATTGGGGTGGTGGTGGTGGCCCTGGTTATGATCATAGGGACATAGTAAGATAGTGGTTGTTGTGGTGGTAGTAGTAGTAGTAGAGGTGGTGGTGGTGGTCGAGAAGGTGGTGGTGGTGGTCGAGAAGGTAGTAGCTTTGATCATGATGGGAGACGTGGTGGAGGTCATGTAGGTGGTGGCAATGGTGGTGGATACAGTGATAATAGCTATGGTAGTGGTGATGGTTGCTATGGAAGTGATGGTGGTGTTGGCTACGCAGTGGTAGTGGTACTGGTTATGGTGGTAGTGGTACTGGTTATGGTGGTAGTGGTGGTGGTGGTGGATGTGATTATGGTGAGGAGGAACCATGGAGTTAGTGATGGTGGTAGTGGTGGTGGATGGTGGTTGTAGTGGTGGCAGCTTGATATAGGTGGTAATTTCATGGTGGTAGTGGTGGTATGATGTAAGTGGTAACATCATGGTGGTGGTGGTGGTGATGGTTATGGTATGATGTAGGTGGTAATGTCATGGTGGTAGCGGTGGTGGTGGTGTCCATGATGGTTGCAATGGTGGCATTGTTTTTATTACAGGTTATTTCAATAACTCTAACACTGAATCAAAATGTCTCAACCAATTCCATAACAACATCACAATTCAGGTGTGGGAGGTGGGGCAGTGACGTGGGGGTGGGGTGGAGGTGCTGAATCACAAACTGCTAGAATAGGTAAATATATTTACATGGCTCCAAAATAAAAGTTAACTCTTTAGCAATGCAATTTTTGTTCTACCGTTTTCTTGTTTCTTCATTCCTGTATTTGTGAAGGGATAGAAGAGCTTTCTGGTGTGTTTTTCTTTTTTATTGAAAGAGGAGGCATGAAATGTTCTTGCTGATTTTGGGGTTTTGTTGTTGAGGTTTTTTGTTGTTTGTCTACATATGCATGTATGTCTATTTTGTGTGTGTGTATATATATATATATATATATATATATATTTATATATATATAAACAGTATATATACACACACACCTGCAAAAGTAAATATGAATACATATATATATGTGCCTACATATATATATATATATATATATATATATATATATATA
>NC_069005.1:8691073-8693573 GCF_001194135.2 Octopus bimaculoides | reverse complement strand
CTCCCGCCCTTTAATCATCTTTCATGCGATATGGTCTAAGTGCCACAAGCAGTGGGATGGTGTCATGTTGTGAGGTGTGGTGTACTTTAGAGTGGTAAACACCAGTGTGGTAGTGTGCAGTCCAGTGTATAGTAGTATAGGATGGTGTAATATCATGTGGAGTACTGTGGTATATAATGAGCTGCGATGTGTTATGGTTTCGTTCAGTGTTGTGAGGTAGTCTTATGTGGTATGATGTAATGTCATGTAGTACACAGCAATAACATGTGGTTTCATGCAGTATATGATACAGTATGGCCTAGTGTGGTGTAGTGTTGTACTGACTGGTGTAGTTTAACCCTTTAGCATTCATATTATTCTGTCGAATGAAATGCTTATTTATTCACATCATTTTGAATTAATCATGCATTATCTTGTGGCTTTGAGATTTCAATGATGATCATCACCATCATTTAATGTCCGTGTTCCATGCTAGCATGGGTGGGACGATACCACAAGAGCCGGCCAGGCCAAAGCCTGCACCAGACTTCTTTCATTGTTTTGGCAGGATTTTTATAGCTAGATGCCCTTCCTAACACCAACCACTCACTAGAGTGGACAATAGAGAGTGTTGGCCAAAGCTTTCAAGCGAGCTTTTGCCCTTTTACTCAACATGTAGGTTCTGTCCAAACTGAGCTCAGGACACTTGTGTTACTGTTTGACAGACATACCACCCCAGTCAAACTCTCTGACCAACACTGTTCTCAACTAAGGGTTGTGCATCGGTGCCCGCAAAGGTGCTTGAGATGCACCACATGCTTCACACCAGATAATGAATCACCACTCAGCGAAGGCCTGATCCCTTATCCATCGAGTGAGTGAGGAAATTACAGAATGATGTGATTGTATATTTCTAGAATGATATTATAGGGTAGCTAAGAGGGGCCAGATCTGGCCAGTTTGAACGTAAAACAGTTAGAATATTTGGGCTGGATATGGCCGGTTTAAATGCTAAAGGGTTAGAGCAGTGTGATGTCACATGGAGTGGTGGTGTGCATACCATTGTATAGCAGAGCGCAGTGTGGTGAAGAACTGTGAAGTAATTTGATGTGCATCTCATTGCAGTTAGATCTGATGTTGTGTGATTTGTTGCAATACAATGTGGCATAATTCATCGCAGTACAGCAGAGAGCAGTCGGGTGTAACAATGACAATGTGAATTCTAATGCAGCACATGGTGTGCTGTGGTGTGATGTAGCAGTGTAATATTATGATGGCATATGTGATGCAGTGTAGTGTGCTGTTGTTTGTTGCAGTGCAATATAGTGTGTGGTATGATAAAGCAGTAATGTAGTAGAGTGTGTGTGTGCTATCATTTTTTAGATTTAGTTACAGTTCTAATGTGTAACCATTCATCAAACTTTTGATATAAATTAACTTATACACAATTTGTAAAGCAGCAAGGTATAATAATAATAAATTATTTTACACCTTTAGTTTTGCTTTCCATCTTCCTTTTGGCTACCTATTATTTTATTAATATTATTATTATTATTGTCATTGTTATTATTAATACCATTATTATTATTAACATTATTATTATTATTATTATTATTATTAATACCATTATTATTATTATTATTATTGTTATTATTATTATTATTATTAATACCATTATTATTATTATTATTATTATTATTATTATTATTAATACCATTATTATTATTATTATTATTATTATTAATACCAATATTATTATTATTAATAATACCATTATTATTATTATTATTATTGCTTCCCTCTTTCATTTATTTATTTCCTTAGCTTTCCCAGAGTTAATCAAACAAAACTAATATAATTATTTAAACCAAATACCTTCATTACTTGGCTCGTTTTGTATTTTTTGTCTTGTTTTTTTTTTGGTGGGGGATTCTTTTTTTACATTTTTATTATATTTATTTATTTATTCACTCTTTCATTATTTTTTTTTTTTTCTTTTGCCTTCTTTATCTTTCAGGAACAGTTATTTAAAATAATAATGCCACCATACTGTACAAACTTTGTTCCCTCCTCTATCCATTCTCCATTCTGCTACACTACAAACCATAACCACCACCACCACTACTACATACACCTTAAAAATACAAAAAAATTTTTTTTTTTTTAAATCTACCAACCTAGAACAAAATAAAAATAAAACCTACATGACATAAAAATTGAGGAAAAAAATAAACCACCGACAGCAATACTAATAAAAGCAGTCTATAAACCAGCAGAAAAGAGGAGGTTGGAAACAACAACTGCCACACAACAACTATTACAAATAATAATGATGATGGTGATGATGATGATGATGATGATGAGAAAAACAACGCTAGAAACACCAAACTGAGAAAATTGGCAATGTTTGACAAGCAATAAACCAGTCAAAATCACAAATTATCTTGCATCAATGAAGCTTAGTATACAAGAAAGATTTCGACACCCCACCCCCCACCCCCACCCACACACACACACACAC
>NC_069005.1:8688060-8690525 GCF_001194135.2 Octopus bimaculoides | reverse complement strand
TTTATAATAAGAATAATAATGATAAATAATATTTTTTTATTTTATTTTATCCAAAACTTTTTTTTTTCGGATAAACAGAAGCAATAAATTATAATCTAAGATTTAGAAAGACAACACACACACACACACACACAAACACAAACAGACATTAACACTGCAACCACTTCTGTTGATATATATTATATATATATTATATATATATATATATATATATATATATGAGTATATGTATGAGTGTGTGCATGTGTATGTATATATGTATGTGTGTGGGTGGGGCTGTGTGGTCTGAAAGCTCACTTGACAATCACAGCTTCAGTTTCAGTTCCACTACGAGGCACCTTCTATTATAGCCCCAGTCCGATCAAAGCCTTGTGAGTAGATTTGGTAAGCAGAAACTGAAGGAGCCACATTGCGTGTGCGTGTGTGTGTGTGTGTGCGCGTGTGAGTATCATTATCATCGTTTAACATCTCTTTTTCCATGCTGGCATGGGTTGGATGGTTTGATAAGAACAGACAAGCCAGAGGGCTCTGCAATTTTACTTGGCTTGGTGGGGGTTTCTTCTCAAACACCATATAATACCAAAGGTTTTTCGGTCATTGCCTCCATAAGACCCAACACTCGAAACTAGCTCAGCCACATTGCCTCCATGGTGGGGAAGGCGATCTTAATCACCATCTTGACTTGGATGTTGTGTTAGAACACAGAATACAGCCTTATTTATCAAAAGTACTAGGATCAATTTCTTTAACCAAACCCTTCAAAGTGGTGCTCCAGTATGGCCACAGTCCAATAACTGAAATATATGTATATATATATATATATATATATATATGTGTGTCTGTATATATATATATATATATATATATATATATATATACACACACACACATGTACACTGCTTCACATGAATCTGCACTCTGCCTCTCACCCCTACATACTACTACTATCACATCACAACCACTGCAAAGGAGAAGTTTTTGTAATTGTATAGATCTTCTACAAATACCAGCTAATTTTGCTCAGAACATACCTGATCATCTTTAAAAGCAAAAATGGATACACTTACCTGTATAATCTGAGATATACAAAATGAGGTGAGATTGTCATGCATGGAATATCAGGCAAAACGTTAATGTCACCATGAGCTCTGGTACACAGCCATAACAAGCAGACAGAAAACTTGTATATAGTATATAGATACAGGAATGGCTGTGTGGTAAGTACATTCCTTCCCAACCTCATGATATTGAGTTCAATCCCATTGCATGCACATTGGAAAAGTGTCTTCTACTATAGCCCCAGGTTACCCAAAGCCTTGACAATGGGTTTGGTAGATGTTAACTGAAAGAAGCCTCTCATGTGTGTGTGCTACTGTCTCTTCACTTTGGTATAGTGCGATAGTTGTAAGTGATGTCACCACCATACAAGCAGTGTGCTCAGTTTCCAATCTTCCAACATATATCTGGTCATGGGAAAATATTACCTCACTTGGAAACAGGTGAGGGTTGGCAACAGAAAGGGTACCCAGCCAGAGAAAGTCCACCTCAACAAATTCTGTCTGACTCATGCAAGCAGGAAAACTGAATGTTAAACAATGATGATGATAACATCTCGACACTACCCCTGCGACTACATTATAAGTTGAGAGTCCAAGTCAAACCAAACCAAGCCAAGCCACACAACAAGGGTCAAACTGCAATGACATTGTTCAGTGGACCCATTATCTCTTCTAAAATTGCCTTATTATCTCAACTCTTTATAAGCCTGGTACAAAGCCAAATTATATGTTGACTATCTGAACACAAACCTCCCCCCTTCTTCTTCTTCTTCTTCTTCTTATAATTATGAGAAAGGCTTGCTTTACAGTCTGTTTCCATTCCAATCAACAAGTTGATCTATTAGCTTCACTTTACAAATTATCTATGTAACACATCAGAAACAGAACCAACCTATCCGTCTGTACCCCGACCATCCTGCCACCACCATCTGGTTTTACTGAGGCTTTTCTATGGATCATTCACTTTGCTTTCACAGTAATCACACTGACAAAGAGGGGTTACACTTTTCTGAAGGATTTCATTAGCTAAGTAAGTGCGACTAATTCTACTACTCCCTTGCCTTCCAGCTAGAAGCCTTTGTATGTCCCTGAGGAACCAATCTAGCAGAACTTCATATTAAAGCTACTTCTTCCACTTGGCTTACATGTTACATGCGTACAAGCACAGAGATGCACAAATTGTTTGCCATAACTCTGTGTGTGTGTGTGTGTGTGTGTGTGTGTGTGTGTGTGTGTGTGTGTGTGTGTGTGTGTGTGTGTGTGTGTGTGTGTGCATGTGTGCACGCAAGTATACACACACATACACACACACACATACAGCTATATATATATGTGTGTGTATACAGTATACAGACACAAAGAAAGAGGCCAATATATATATATATATATATATATATATATATATAT
>NC_069005.1:8683745-8688050 GCF_001194135.2 Octopus bimaculoides | reverse complement strand
TATATATATATATATATATATATATATATATATACATACACAATGTATGTGTATTTATATACATAAATATATATGTTTGTGTAATCATGTGTGTGTGTATATACATACAGTGTATACATCACTGTATGCATTTACATCACCCATACAGTGTGATGTAAACATTTTCATATAAACTAATACACACCCTTTAAACAATATAACAATATATACAGCTATATATATATACATATATATATATGTATATATATATATGTGTGTATACATACGGAAATATATGCTTTTACACAAATATATACAAACACATATACAGGACAACACATACATCTACATGTACATCTACATATATGTCTACATCAGAATCATTTTCATCATTTTTTACATATTCTTTTACCATGTTGGTCTGGATAGGATGAGATTTGTTGAAGTTGTATTCCACAGCCAGATCTCCTTCCTATCATCAGCATCAGGTTATTTTGTAAAGTATAAACACACCAACATCAATCTTCATCAACATTTTTCTATATTGGCATTGCTTTCTATACTAGCATTGGTCAAACAGCTTAACAGGAATTCGCAAGGCCCGAGGCTTCACCAAGTTCCATAGCCTGTTTTGACTTGGTTTCCACAGCTGCATGTCCTTCCTAACACCAACCACTCTAGAGTGTACAGGGTGCTTTTTACATGGCACCTTGAATTGATTTAGGATATCAATTCTGTTGTGGTGGACAAGTCTTCTTGAACAAAACAATGCACCACATATCTCAGTCCTCTGTCATCTCCTGTTAAAACTTTTGAGATTGACAGGGTTCAAAAGACGACAGATATTATTCAAGTTTCTTCTACATCTTTGCCCTTTGGAATCTTATTCTGAAGGAACTCAAGTTATCAGGCTGTGAATTTCAGATGAAATATGATCCCCACCTGCTTTCAGAATTTCAACTAGAATACCATCCAATCCAGGATCTTTACCTGATCTCAGTTTATATAATGCCAGATTTACTTCTTCAATGGTAGGTGTATCATTCATGTATTGCACTATCTCGCTTTATGGAATGTTGTTTATGATATCCATGTTTACGACCAACCAACCGACCGACAGGCAGGCAGACAAACAGACAGACACAGACACACACACACACATTTTTCATCATTGATTTTTACTTCCAGTTTTCTATCCTTGTATGGGCTGGATGGAATTTTGTTGATGTAGATTTTCTATGGCTGGATGCCCTTCCTGACAAACTCTCACCTGTTCCGTGTAAAAGTAATAATTTTCTAGACATGTTTACAAGAAAAACAGATGAAGGACCTCGCTTGCATAATGACAACATTTGTTCACAACTACTACTTTGCTACATTCACCATTTGTCAGTATATTCCCAAGTCCTCCTGAGTGATCAATTGATAAGAGTCCCAGTCAGTCCCCCATCCCCATGAGATACCTCTTCATTTTCTTGCCACGACCATATGTCATGTGGCTGACCAACACAAGCTGTCAACTCAGCTGGATCCTCAGTGAAGAGAACACAGTAAGCAGGGTCTAACTTGGAAAATCAAGCAGCATGGCCAGACAGTCTGAGTTGGTATTCCCAAATCATATAGGTAACAGGAAGCATCCCCAGTTTCTGAGTAGAGATGCTGGTTGGGTATAGTAACCCATAATCCTGCAAAGTATTACTGGTAACAAAGGAGTTCAGGTGGCTCCTAAGGGCCACAGACAGTGTCCAAGTTTCCTAACTATAGAGCAGGACAGGAAGGGCCAGATCTAAAGACCCAAACCTTTTATCCTTCTGCACAGATATTGGCAGCACCAAATATCTTTGTGCAATGAGTGCACAACTACACCAGCTCATCCAAGTCTTTTTAGGACCTCAGACTTGCAGCTAACTCTTGCATGGATTGGATACTTGGCTGAATGGTAGCTTGGTCAAGTTGTGGTACTCTCGTTGGTGAGACTCGGATTACTGACCCAGATTTTGCTGATGACACAGTTATTCTTGCTGACGACACAGTTATTCTTGCTGACGACACAGTTATTCTTGCTGACGACACAGTTATTCTTGCTGATGACACAGTTATTCTTGCTGAATCTCTGGATGTCTTAAGGAGCACTCACTTTTGACTGAGTGAGGAAATGTTAACATTTGGTCTTAGAATCTCTTAGATTCAGACAAAGATCCAGTCCTTCATTGGTTCCTAGGAGGACTCCAACTGGTCTATCTCTGTTGCAGATGAAAATGCCAATGTTGTTCACCACTTCACTTATCTTAGCAATGAGATTCATGTATGTACAAATGTCAAGAAAATATTGCTTAAAAACAAAAATGAGCATAATTGAAAAATTTAACTTTTGAATAGAAATAGGAGATACAGCTAAGCACTGAAGAGAAAGATGATATGTTAACAGTATCATACTCTATTTTAAATATTGGGAAAGGAATATTTACAGCATGCCGACACAAAACAAATTCACGGCTGACATATTGAAGAATGGTTTCTTTCTTTTTCAATTTATCCAATATACAATCCAAATAAGTTATATCACCTTAAAGTGTTGGAAATATTTGTGGTGAAACATATTACACATTGCAATAGTTATTTTCCCTTACGGAAATCAGCAACTTCAATTCCTTCACATTAATTATCAGTCACAAACCACAGAAGATCTACATAAATATCTTATGACCAGAAAGGTAATTTATCATTAACATCGTTTTAAAATCCACTTTCCAAAGCTTGCATAGACTGGATGGAGTTTACTGAGACAAATTTTCTATGGGCAGATGCTCTTCCTGTTTTCAAATCTCACCTGTTTCCAAGTAAGAAAATGTTTCCCCATGACCAGATGGGTTTGTGAAGAATTTCAAAAATGAATGACACTGCTTGTATGACGGTGACACTCATTTACAACTATCATGCAATTTTAAAACAAAGTAACAGACACACATGCTTCTTTCAGTTTCCGTCTACCAAATCTACTCACAACACATTGGGCAAACTTGCTTGAGGTACTACACAGGCACACTTATATATATAGTGTGCGTGTGTGTGTGTGTTTGTGTGAAGACCAGCAGTCACCCATGCATAACAGCCTCCCCTCTCCATGCCACCAATGTTATACAAGAGAAAGGCAAAGGTCAATACAGCATGGCACCAGCTGAGTGAATTGGAGCGATGTGAAATAAAGTGTCTTGCTCAAGAACACAACACACAGCCTGGTCCAGGCTTCTGCCTGGTTGTCTCCTATCAAACTGTCCCATCCATGACAGAATGGAAGGCAGACGTTAAACGATGAGGATGATGATGATGATGATAAATATATATCTTCTATTCGTTTCAGTCTTTTATGTAGAAGACACTTGCTCAAGGTGCCACACAGTGGGATTGAACCCAGAACCATGTTGTTAGGAAGCAAGCTTCTTACTACACTGCCACACCTGTGCTTATATATGCTTAATCGCTCAGTCCACAACATTTTTCATTCTCTCTCTCGGTTTATTTTCTCTTATCCTTTTTGTTGAAGAGATAGGCTTGAAACATAAAAGACTTTCTCACTTTCCCAAGCTTCAAACTAATACACCTGCTTGTTGTTCATACACCTGTCTTCGTCTTTTGTTTTTCTATAAATTTCAATTATATATATATATATATATATACACACGAACTTGTATGTGTGTGTATTGAATTGGGCCATGATGACCTATTAGCATATATCATCATCAAAAGAGGATGCAAAGTGATGTTGATGTTGATGATGATATATGTAATATAAGATAAAGTATTGAGATCAATATGATAAAATAATATCACTATAAGCAATGCACTAGCATGGCCATAGTTGAAAATCTGAAAGAATAAAAGGAGATTCATCTATTCAGCTCTATCTTTCTACATATATGCACACACATACACAAACGAAAACACACAGATAGATAATGTTTTCTTTCAATTAATATATATCCATAAGACTAGCAAAAGGGAAAGCAACCAGCTGTAATAACAACATGCAAACAGTAATAGCAAAAAAAAATTCAGAGATAACTGAAGATGTGACTGTTGTCTCTATTGTATCTGCCAGACAAAAAAAGAAAGCTTCTGACACACCCAACTAACTTGTTCCAATAAAATCAATAGATATATAATTGAGAAGCTCCCTTTCCAACCTTGTGGTCTTGAACTCTGTCTCAATGTGTTACACCTTGGCTAAGTGTCATCTATAAAGTGAATTTGGTAAATGGAAAATGAAAGAAGCCTCTGTGTGTGTGTGTGTGTTTGGAGATGAACAATTTCTCCAAATTGTTAAGA